>NW_028121668.1:0-23944 GCF_965194805.1 Balaenoptera borealis
ACATTGCTCCATGATCCTTTTCATCACAATGCTCTATGACCATTGTCATTACAAGGCCACATGACACCTGTCATCACAATGCTCTATGGCCCCTGTCAGCACAATGTTCCATGACAGATATCATCACAATGATCCATGACCGCTGTCATCACAATGTTCCCTGCCTTTGTCATCTCAATGCTCCCTGGCCCCTGTAATCACAATGCTCCATACCCTTTTCATCGCAATGCTCCAGATCACTTCTCATCATAATGCTCCATGCCCGTGTCATCACAATGCTCCATGGCCCCTGTCATCACAGTGCTCCGTGATAACTTTCATCATAATGATAGATGATCACTGTCATCACAATGCTCCATGACACCTGTCATCACAATTGGCCATGGCCCTTGTCATCACAATGCTCCAGGACACTTGTCTTCACAATGTTCCATGGCACATTTCATCACAATGCTCCATGACCACTTTCATCAAATTGCTCCATGATGCCTGTCATCCCAATTCTCCATGGCCTTTGTCATCAAAATTCTCCATGGCCCCTGTAATAACAGTGCTTCAGGACAACTTTTATCACAATGCTCCATGACCACTCTCATCACAATGCCAGATAAGACCTTTCATGACAATGCGCCATGGCCGTTGTCATCACAATATTCTATGACTTCTGTCATCACAATGCTCCATGCCCCTGTCATCACAATGCCCCATCACCCCTGCTATTACAATGCTCCATGACCCCTGTCATCACAATGCTCCGAAACCCTTGTCATCACAATATTCCATGATCCGTGTAATCACGAAGATCCATGAACCATTTCTGTACAATGCTCCAGTACCCCTTTCATTAAAATGCTCCATGGCACTTGTCATCACCATGCTCCAGGAACCCTTCCATCACAATAATCCATGACCCGTTTCCTCACAATTCCCCAGAACCGCTTTCATCACAATGCTCCATTCCCTTGTCATCACAATGCTCCATGGCCCCTGTCAGCACAGTGTTCCATGACAGATGTCATCACTATCCTCCATGGTCCCTGGAATCACAATGCTCCATTCCCTTGTCAACACAATGCTCCAGAACTCTTGTCATCATAATGCTCCATGCCCGTCTCATCACAATTCTCCATGACACTTTTCATCAAAATGCTCCATGGCCTCTGTCATCACAATGCCCGATGACACCTGTCATCAGAATTGGCCATGGCCCTTGTCATCACAATGCTCCATGCCCTTGTCACCACATTGCTCCAGAACTCTTGGCCTCATAATGATCCATGCCCGTCTCATCACAATGCTCCATGACACTTGTCATCACAATGCTCCATGGCCTTTGTCATCGCAATGCTCCATGGTCCCTGTTATCACAGTACTCCATGTTACCTTTCATCACAATTCTAGATGACCACTGTCATCACAATGCCCCATGTCCCCTGTCATCACAATTCGCCATGGCCCTTGTCATCACAATGCTCCACGATCCCTGTCATCACAATGTTCCATGACACTTGTCATCACAGTGCTCCATGACCCCTGTCATCACAATATTCACTGCCCATGTAATCACAATGCTCCTGGTCCCCTGTAATCACAATGCTCCATGCGCGTGTCATCACAATGCTCCATGGCCCCTGTCATCACAGTGCCCCGTGATACGTTTCATCATAATGATAGATGACCACTCTCATCACAATGCTCCAATGCACCTGTCATCAGAATTGGCCATGGCCCTTGTCGTCACAGTCCTCCAGGACACTTGTCTTCACAATGTTCCATGGTGCATTTCATCACAATGCTCCATGACCACTTTCATCAAATTGCTCCATCATGCCTGTCATCACAATGCTCCATGGCCTTTGTCATCAAAATTCTACACGCTT
This sequence comes from Balaenoptera borealis, assembly GCF_965194805.1. Classification (NCBI taxonomy): domain Eukaryota; kingdom Metazoa; phylum Chordata; class Mammalia; order Artiodactyla; family Balaenopteridae; genus Balaenoptera; species Balaenoptera borealis. The sequence goes on from NW_028121668.1 coordinate 1,881, forward strand.
CAGGACAACATTTATCACAATGCCTCATGACCACTCTCATCACAATGCCAGATAAGACCTTTCATGACAATGCTAAATGGCCCTTGTCATCACAATATTCTATGACTTCTGTCATCACAATGCTCCATGCCCCTGTCATCACAAGTCCCCATCACCCCTGGTATTACAATGTTCCATAACCCATGTCATCACAATGCTCCGAAACCCGTGTCATCACAATATTCCATGATCCATGAACCATTTCTGTACAATGCTCCAGTACCCCTTTCATTAAAATGCTCCATGGCACTTGTCATCACAATGCTCCAGGAACCCTTCCATCACAATAATCCATGACCCGTTTCCTCACAATTCTCCAGGACCGCTTTCATCACAATGCTCCATTCCCTTGTCATCTCAATGCTTCATGGCCACTGTAATCACAATGATCCATGCCTTGTCATCAAAATGCTCCAGAACTCTTGTCATCACTATGCTCCATGCCCATGTCATCACAATGCTGCATGACCCCTGTCATCACAATGCTGCATGACCCCTGTCATCACAATGCTCCATGACACCTGTCATCACAATGCTCCGTGGTCTTTCTCATCACAATGCTACTTTATCCCTGTCTTCACAATGTTCCATGACACTTGTCAGCAAAATGCCTCATGATCCTTTTAATCACAATGCTCCATGACTCCTTTCATCACAGGCTCCATGATACTTGTCATTACACTGCCCCATGACCTTTTTCAGAACAATGCTCCATGATAGCAGTCATCACAATGCTCCATGACCATTGTCGTCACAATGCTCCATGCCCCTTTCAACAAAATGCTCCATGACAACTGTCATCACAATGCTCCATGACACCTGTCATCACAATGTTGCCTGCCCATGTCATCAAAATGCTCCATGTCCCCTGTAATCACAAGGTTCCATTACACCTGTCATCACAATGTTCCCTGCCCATGTCATCACAATGCTCCATTACCAATATAATCAAAAGGTTCGCCTGCCCTTGTCATCAAAATGCTCCATGGCCCCTTTAATCACAATGCTCCATGAAACATGTCATCACAATGTTCCATGACACTTTTCATCAAAATGCTCCATGACCCCTGTAATCACAATGCTCCATGCCCTAGTCATCACAATGCTCCAGAACTCCTGTCATCGTAATGATGAATGCCCGTGACATCACAAAGCTCCATGATACTTGTCATCACAATGTTCCATGGCCTTGTCATCACAATACTCCATGGACCCTGTCATCAAAGTGCTCCATGATACCTTTCATCACAATTCTAGATGACCACTGTCATCACAATGCCCCAAGACACATGTCATCACAATTCGCCATGGCCCTTTTCATCACAATTCTCCTTGACTCCTGTCATCACAATCCTCCATAGCATATGCATTCGCAATGCTAAATGGTCCCTGTAATCACATTGCTCCATGATCCTTTTCATCACAATGCTCTATGACCACTGTCATCACACTGCCACATTATACCTGTCATCACAATGCTCCATGGCCCCTGTCATCACATTGTTCCATGACAGATGTCATCACTGTCCTCCATGGTCCCTGGAATCACAATGCTCCATTCCCTTGTCAACACAATGCTCCAGAACTCTTGTCATCATAATGCTCGATGCCAGTCTCTTCACAATTCTCCATGACATTTTTCATCAAAATCCTCCATGGCCTTTGTCATCACAATGCTCCATGGCCCCTGTTATCACAGTGCTCCATGTTACCTTTCATCACAATTCTAGATGACCACTGTCATCACAATGCCCCATGACCCCTGTCATCACAATTCGCCATGGCCCTTGTCATCACAATGCTCCATGACCCCTGTCATCACAATATTCACTGCCCATGTAATCACAATGCTCCTGGTCCCTTGTAATCACAATGTTCCATACCCTTGTCATCACAATGCTCCAGAACTCTTGTCATCATAATGCTCCATGCCCGTGTTATCACAATGCTCCATGACCGCTTTCATCACAATGCTCCTTGACCCCTGTCATTGCAATGCTCTATGGCTTATGTATTCACAATGCTCCATGGCCCCTCTAATCACATTGCTCCATGATCCTTTTCATCACAATGCTCTATGACCATTGTCATTACAAGGCCACATGACACCTGTCATCACAATGCTCTATGGCCCCTGTCAGCACAATGTTCCATGACAGATATCATCACAATGATCCATGACCGCTGTCATCACAATGTTCCCTGCCTTTGTCATCTCAATGCTCCCTGGCCCCTGTAATCACAATGCTCCATACCCTTTTCATCGCAATGCTCCAGATCACTTCTCATCATAATGCTCCATGCCCGTGTCATCACAATGCTCCATGGCCCCTGTCATCACAGTGCTCCGTGATAACTTTCATCATAATGATAGATGATCACTGTCATCACAATGCTCCATGACACCTGTCATCACAATTGGCCATGGCCCTTGTCATCACAATGCTCCAGGACACTTGTCTTCACAATGTTCCATGGCACATTTCATCACAATGCTCCATGACCACTTTCATCAAATTGCTCCATGATGCCTGTCATCCCAATTCTCCATGGCCTTTGTCATCAAAATTCTCCATGGCCCCTGTAATAACAGTGCTTCAGGACAACTTTTATCACAATGCTCCATGACCACTCTCATCACAATGCCAGATAAGACCTTTCATGACAATGCGCCATGGCCGTTGTCATCACAATATTCTATGACTTCTGTCATCACAATGCTCCATGCCCCTGTCATCACAATGCCCCATCACCCCTGCTATTACAATGCTCCATGACCCCTGTCATCACAATGCTCCGAAACCCTTGTCATCACAATATTCCATGATCCGTGTAATCACGAAGATCCATGAACCATTTCTGTACAATGCTCCAGTACCCCTTTCATTAAAATGCTCCATGGCACTTGTCATCACCATGCTCCAGGAACCCTTCCATCACAATAATCCATGACCCGTTTCCTCACAATTCCCCAGAACCGCTTTCATCACAATGCTCCATTCCCTTGTCATCACAATGCTCCATGGCCCCTGTCAGCACAGTGTTCCATGACAGATGTCATCACTATCCTCCATGGTCCCTGGAATCACAATGCTCCATTCCCTTGTCAACACAATGCTCCAGAACTCTTGTCATCATAATGCTCCATGCCCGTCTCATCACAATTCTCCATGACACTTTTCATCAAAATGCTCCATGGCCTCTGTCATCACAATGCCCGATGACACCTGTCATCAGAATTGGCCATGGCCCTTGTCATCACAATGCTCCATGCCCTTGTCACCACATTGCTCCAGAACTCTTGGCCTCATAATGATCCATGCCCGTCTCATCACAATGCTCCATGACACTTGTCATCACAATGCTCCATGGCCTTTGTCATCGCAATGCTCCATGGTCCCTGTTATCACAGTACTCCATGTTACCTTTCATCACAATTCTAGATGACCACTGTCATCACAATGCCCCATGTCCCCTGTCATCACAATTCGCCATGGCCCTTGTCATCACAATGCTCCACGATCCCTGTCATCACAATGTTCCATGACACTTGTCATCACAGTGCTCCATGACCCCTGTCATCACAATATTCACTGCCCATGTAATCACAATGCTCCTGGTCCCCTGTAATCACAATGCTCCATGCGTGTGTCATCACAATGCTCCATGGCCCCTGTCATCACAAGTCCCCATCACCCCTGGTATTACAATGTTCCATGACCCATGTCATCACAATGCTCCGAAACCCGTGTCATCACAATATTCCATGATCCATGTAATCACGATGATCCATGAACCATTTCTGTACAATGCTCCAGTACCCCTTTCATTAAAATGCTCCATGGCACTTGTCATCACAATGCTCCAGGAACCCTTCCATCACAATAATCCATGACCCGTTTCCTCACAATTCTCCAGGACCGCTTTCATCACAATGCTCCTTTCCCTTGTCATCTCAATGCTTCATGGCCCCTGTAATCACAATGATCCATGCCTTGTCATCAAAATGCTCCAGAACTCTTGTCATCACTATGCTCCATGCCCATGTCATCACAATGCTGCATGACCCCTGTCATCACAATGCTGCATGACCCCTGTCATCACAATGCTCCATGCCCGTATCATTACAATGCTCCATTACCCATGTCATCGTAGTGATCCATGACCCCTTTCATCACAATGCTCCATGACACCTGTCATCACAATGCTCCGTGGTCTTTCTCATCTCAATGCTCCATTACCCCTGTCATCACAATGTTCCATGACACTTGTCAGCAAAATGCCTCATGATCCTTGTAATCACAATGCTCCATGACTCCTTTCATCACAGGCTCCATGATACTTGTCATTACACTGCCCCATGACCTTTCTCAGAACAATGCTCCATGATAGCAGTCATCACAATGCTCCATGACCATTGTCGTCACAATGCTCCATGCCCCTTTCAACACAATGCTCCATGACAACTGTCATCACAATGCTCCATGGCCTTTGTCATCACAATTATACATGGCCCCTGTCATCACAGTGCTCCATGACCCCTTTCATCACAATGCTCCATGACAACTCTCATCACAATGCCCCATGACCCCTGTCATCACAGTGCTCCATGGCCCCTGTCATTACAATGTTCCATGACCACTGTCATCACAATGTTCCATGATCGCTGTAATCACAATGACCCATTGCACCTATCCACAGAAGGCTCCAGTACGCCTGTCATCACAATGCTCCAATGCCCGTCTCATCACAATGCTCCATGATCCCTGTCAGCACAACGTTACATGACAATTGTCATCACAATGCTCCATGACACCTGTCATCACAATGTTGCCTGCCCATGTCATCAAAATGCTCCATGTCCCCTGTAATCACAAGGTTCCATTACACCTGTCATCACAATGATCCCTGCCCATGTCATCACAATGCTCCATTACCAATATAATCAAAATGTTCGCCAGCCCTTGTCATCAAAATGCTCCATGGCCCCTTTAATCACAATGCTCCATGAAACATGTCATCACAATGTTCCATGACACTTGTCATCACAATGCTCCATGACCCCTGTAATCACAATGCTCCCTGACATTGTCATCACAATGCTCCAGAACTCTTGTCATCGTAATGATGGATGCCCGTGACATCACAAAGCTCCATGATACTTGTCATCACAACGTTCCATGACCTTGTCTCACAATACTCCATGGACCATGTCATCACAGTGCTCCATGATACCTTTCATCACATTTCTAGATGACCACTGTCATCACAATGCCCCAAGACACATGTCATCACAATTCGCCATGGCCCTTTTCATCACAATGCTCCTTGACTCCTGTCATCACAACCCTCCATAGCGTATGCATTCGCAATGCTACATGGTCCCTGTAATCACATTGCTCCATGATCCTTTTCATCACAATGCTCTATGACCACTGTCATCACACTGCCACATTATACCTGTCATCACAATGCTCCATGGCCCCTGTCATCACATTGTTCCATGACAGATGTCATCACTGTCCTCCATGGTCCCTGGAATCACAATGCTCCATTCCCTTGTCAACACAATGCTCCAGAACTCTTGTCATCATAATGCTCGATGCCAGTCTCTTCACAATTCTCCATGACATTTTTCATCAAAATCCTCCATGGCCTTTGTCATCACAATGCTCCATGGCCCCTGTTATCACAGTGCTCCATGTTACCTTTCATCACAATTCTAGATGACCACTGTCATCACAATGCCCCATGACCCCTGTCATCACAATTCGCCATGGCCCTTGTCATCACAATGCTCCATGACCCCTGTCATCACAATATTCACTGCCCATGTAATCACAATGCTCCTGGTCCCTTGTAATCACAATGTTCCATACCCTTGTCATCACAATGCTCCAGAACTCTTGTCATCATAATGCTCCATGCCCGTGTTATCACAATGCTCCATGACCGCTTTCATCACAATGCTCCTTGACCCCTGTTATTGCAATGCTCTATGGCTTATGTATTCACAATGCTCCATGGCCCCTCTAATCACATTGCTCCATGATCCTTTTCATCACAATGCTCTATGACCATTGTCATTACAAGGCCACATGACACCTGTCATCACAATGCTCTATGGCCCCTGTCAGCACAATGTTCCATGACAGATATCATCACAATGATCCATGACCGCTGTCATCACAATGTTCCCTGCCTTTGTCATCTCAATGCTCCCTGGCCCCTGTAATCACAATGCTCCATACCCTTTTCATCGCAATGCTCCAGATCACTTCTCATCATAATGCTCCATGCCCGTGTCATCACAATGCTCCATGGCCCCTGTCATCACAGTGCTCCGTGATAACTTTCATCATAATGATAGATGATCACTGTCATCACAATGCTCCATGACACCTGTCATCAGAATTGGCCATGGCCCTTGTCATCACAATGCTCCAGGACACTTGTCTTCACAATGTTCCATGGCACATTTCATCACAATGCTCCATGACCACTTTCATCAAATTGCTCCATGATGCCTGTCATCCCAATTCTCCATGGCCTTTGTCATCAAAATTCTACATGGCCCCTGTAATGACAGTGCTTCAGGACAACTTTTATCACAATGCTCCATGACCACTCTCATCACAATGCCAGATAAGACCTTTCATGACAATGTGCCATGGCCCTTGTCATCACAATATTCTATGACTTCTGTCATCACAATGCTCCATGCCCCTGTCATCACAATGCCCCATCACCCCTGGTATTACAATGCTCCATGACCCCTGTCATCACAATGCTCCGAAACCCTTGTCATCACAATATTCCATGATCCGTGTAATCACGAAGATCCATGAACCATTTCTGTACAATGCTCCAGTACCCCTTTCATTAAAATGCTCCATGGCACTTGTCATCACCATGCTCCAGGAACCCTTCCATCACAATAATCCATGACCCGTTTCCTCACAATTCCCCAGGACCGCTTTCATCACAATGCTCCATTCCCTTGTCATCACAATGCTCCATGGCCCCTGTCAGCACAGTGTTCCATGACAGATGTCATCACTATCCTCCATGGTCCCTGGAATCACAATGCTCCATTCCCTTGTCAACACAATGCTCCAGAACTCTTGTCATCATAATGCTCCATGCCCGTCTCATCACAATTCTCCATGACACTTTTCATCAAAATGCTCCATGGCCTCTGTCATCACAATGCCCGATGACACCTGTCATCAGAATTGGCCATGGCCCTTGTCATCACAATGCTCCATGCCCTTGTCACCACATTGCTCCAGAACTCTTGGCCTCATAATGATCCATGCCCGTCTCATCACAATGCTCCATGACACTTGTCATCACAATGCTCCATGGCCTTTGTCATCGCAATGCTCCATGGTCCCTGTTATCACAGTACTCCATGTTACCTTTCATCACAATTCTAGATGACCACTGTCATCACAATGCCCCATGTCCCCTGTCATCACAATTCGCCATGGCCCTTGTCATCACAATGCTCCACGATCCCTGTCATCACAATGTTCCATGACACTTGTCATCACAGTGCTCCATGACCCCTGTCATCACAATATTCACTGCCCATGTAATCACAATGCTCCTGGTCCCCTGTAATCACAATGCTCCATGCGTGTGTCATCACAATGCTCCATGGCCCCTGTCATCACAAGTCCCCATCACCCCTGGTATTACAATGTTCCATGACCCATGTCATCACAATGCTCCGAAACCCGTGTCATCACAATATTCCATGATCCATGTAATCACGATGATCCATGAACCATTTCTGTACAATGCTCCAGTACCCCTTTCATTAAAATGCTCCATGGCACTTGTCATCACAATGCTCCAGGAACCCTTCCATCACAATAATCCATGACCCGTTTCCTCACAATTCTCCAGGACCGCTTTCATCACAATGCTCCATTCCCTTGTCATCTCAATGCTTCATGGCCCCTGTAATCACAATGATCCATGCCTTGTCATCAAAATGCTCCAGAACTCTTGTCATCACTATGCTCCATGCCCATGTCATCACAATGCTGCATGACCCCTGTCATCACAATGCTGCATGACCCCTGTCATCACAATGCTCCATGCCCGTATCATTACAATGCTCCATTACCCATGTCATCGTAGTGATCCATGATCCCTTTCATCACAATGCTCCATGACACCTGTCATCACAATGCTCCGTGGTCTTTCTCATCTCAATGCTCCATTACCCCTGTCATCACAATGTTCCATGACACTTGTCAGCAAAATGCCTCATGATCCTTTTAATCACAATGCTCCATGACTCCTTTCATCACAGGCTCCATGATACTTGTCATTACACTGCCCCATGACCTTTCTCAGAACAATGCTCCATGATAGCAGTCATCACAATGCTCCATGACCATTGTCGTCACAATGCTCCATGCCCCTTTCAACACAATGCTCCATGACAACGGTCATCACAATGCTCCATGGCCTTTGTCATCACAATTATACATGGCCCCTGTCATCACAGTGCTCCATGACCCCTTTCATCACAATGCTCCATGACAACTCTCATCACAATGCCCCATGACCCCTGTCATCACAGTGCTCCATGGCCCCTGTCATTGCAATGTTCCATGACCACTGTCATCACAATGTTCCATGATCGCTGTAATCACAATGACCCATTGCACCTATCCACAGAAGGCTCCAGTACGCCTGTCATCACAATGCTCCAATGCCCGTCTCATCACAATGCTCCATGATCCCTGTCAGCACAACGTTACATGACAATTGTCATCACAATGCTCCATGACACCTGTCATCACAATGTTGCCTGCCCATGTCATCAAAATGCTCCATGTCCCCTGTAATCACAAGGTTCCATTACACCTGTCATCACAATGATCCCTGCCCATGTCATCACAATGCTCCATTACCAATATAATCAAAATGTTCGCCAGCCCTTGTCATCAAAATGCTCCATGGCCCCTTTAATCACAATGCTCCATGAAACATGTCATCACAATGTTCCACGACACTTGTCATCACAATGCTACATGACCCCTGTAATCACAATGCTCCCTGACATTGTCATCACAATGCTCCAGAACTCTTGTCATCGTAATGATGGGTGCCCGTGACATCACAAAACTCCATGATACTTGTCATCACAACGTCCCATGGCCTTGTCATCACAATACTCCATGGACCATGTCATCACAGTGCTCCATGATACCTTTCATCACATTTCTAGATGACCACTGTCATCACAATGCCCCAAGACACATGTCATCACAATTCGCCATGGCCCTTTTCATCACAATGCTCCTTGACTCCTGTCATCACAACCCTCCATAGCGTATGCATTCGCAATGCTACATGGTCCCTGTAATCACATTGCTCCATGATCCTTTTCATCACAATGCTCTATGACCACTGTCATCACACTGCCACATTATACCTGTCATCACAATGCTCCATGGCCCCTGTCATCACATTGTTCCATGACAGATGTCATCACTGTCCTCCATGGTCCCTGGAATCACAATGCTCCATTCCCTTGTCAACACAATGCTCCAGAACTCTTGTCATCATAATGCTCGATGCCAGTCTCTTCACAATTCTCCATGACATTTTTCATCAAAATCCTCCATGGCCTTTGTCATCACAATGCTCCATGGCCCCTGTTATCACAGTGCTCCATGTTACCTTTCATCACAATTCTAGATGACCACTGTCATCACAATGCCCCATGACCCCTGTCATCACAATTCGCCATGGCCCTTGTCATCACAATGCTCCATGACCCCTGTCATCACAATATTCACTGCCCATGTAATCACAATGCTCCTGGTCCCTTGTAATCACAATGTTCCATACCCTTGTCATCACAATGCTCCAGAACTCTTGTCATCATAATGCTCCATGCCCGTGTTATCACAATGCTCCATGACCGCTTTCATCACAATGCTCCTTGACCCCTGTCATTGCAATGCTCTATGGCTTATGTATTCACAATGCTCCATGGCCCCTCTAATCACATTGCTCCATGATCCTTTTCATCACAATGCTCTATGACCATTGTCATTACAAGGCCACATGACACCTGTCATCACAATGCTCTATGGCCCCTGTCAGCACAATGTTCCATGACAGATATCATCACAATGATCCATGACCGCTGTCATCACAATGTTCCCTGCCTTTGTCATCTCAATGCTCCCTGGCCCCTGTAATCACAATGCTCCATACCCTTTTCATCGCAATGCTCCAGATCACTTCTCATCATAATGCTCCATGCCCGTGTCATCACAATGCTCCATGGCCCCTGTCATCACAGTGCTCCGTGATAACTTTCATCATAATGATAGATGATCACTGTCATCACAATGCTCCATGACACCTGTCATCACAATTGGCCATGGCCCTTGTCATCACAATGCTCCAGGACACTTGTCTTCACAATGTTCCATGGCACATTTCATCACAATGCTCCATGACCACTTTCATCAAATTGCTCCATGATGCCTGTCATCCCAATTCTCCATGGCCTTTGTCATCAAAATTCTCCATGGCCCCTGTAATAACAGTGCTTCAGGACAACTTTTATCACAATGCTCCATGACCACTCTCATCACAATGCCAGATAAGACCTTTCATGACAATGCGCCATGGCCGTTGTCATCACAATATTCTATGACTTCTGTCATCACAATGCTCCATGCCCCTGTCATCACAATGCCCCATCACCCCTGCTATTACAATGCTCCATGACCCCTGTCATCACAATGCTCCGAAACCCTTGTCATCACAATATTCCATGATCCGTGTAATCACGAAGATCCATGAACCATTTCTGTACAATGCTCCAGTACCCCTTTCATTAAAATGCTCCATGGCACTTGTCATCACCATGCTCCAGGAACCCTTCCATCACAATAATCCATGACCCGTTTCCTCACAATTCCCCAGAACCGCTTTCATCACAATGCTCCATTCCCTTGTCATCACAATGCTCCATGGCCCCTGTCAGCACAGTGTTCCATGACAGATGTCATCACTATCCTCCATGGTCCCTGGAATCACAATGCTCCATTCCCTTGTCAACACAATGCTCCAGAACTCTTGTCATCATAATGCTCCATGCCCGTCTCATCACAATTCTCCATGACACTTTTCATCAAAATGCTCCATGGCCTCTGTCATCACAATGCCCGATGACACCTGTCATCAGAATTGGCCATGGCCCTTGTCATCACAATGCTCCATGCCCTTGTCACCACATTGCTCCAGAACTCTTGGCCTCATAATGATCCATGCCCGTCTCATCACAATGCTCCATGACACTTGTCATCACAATGCTCCATGGCCTTTGTCATCGCAATGCTCCATGGTCCCTGTTATCACAGTACTCCATGTTACCTTTCATCACAATTCTAGATGACCACTGTCATCACAATGCCCCATGTCCCCTGTCATCACAATTCGCCATGGCCCTTGTCATCACAATGCTCCACGATCCCTGTCATCACAATGTTCCATGACACTTGTCATCACAGTGCTCCATGACCCCTGTCATCACAATATTCACTGCCCATGTAATCACAATGCTCCTGGTCCCCTGTAATCACAATGCTCCATGCGCGTGTCATCACAATGCTCCATGGCCCCTGTCATCACAGTGCCCCGTGATACGTTTCATCATAATGATAGATGACCACTCTCATCACAATGCTCCAATGCACCTGTCATCAGAATTGGCCATGATCCATGTAATCACGATGATCCATGAACCATTTCTGTACAATGCTCCAGTACCCCTTTCATTAAAATGCTCCATGGCACTTGTCATCACAATGCTCCAGGAACCCTTCCATCACAATAATCCATGACCCGTTTCCTCACAATTCTCCAGGACCGCTTTCATCACAATGCTCCTTTCCCTTGTCATCTCAATGCTTCATGGCCCCTGTAATCACAATGATCCATGCCTTGTCATCAAAATGCTCCAGAACTCTTGTCATCACTATGCTCCATGCCCATGTCATCACAATGCTGCATGACCCCTGTCATCACAATGCTGCATGACCCCTGTCATCACAATGCTCCATGCCCGTATCATTACAATGCTCCATTACCCATGTCATCGTAGTGATCCATGACCCCTTTCATCACAATGCTCCATGACACCTGTCATCACAATGCTCCGTGGTCTTTCTCATCTCAATGCTCCATTACCCCTGTCATCACAATGTTCCATGACACTTGTCAGCAAAATGCCTCATGATCCTTGTAATCACAATGCTCCATGACTCCTTTCATCACAGGCTCCATGATACTTGTCATTACACTGCCCCATGACCTTTCTCAGAACAATGCTCCATGATAGCAGTCATCACAATGCTCCATGACCATTGTCGTCACAATGCTCCATGCCCCTTTCAACACAATGCTCCATGACAACTGTCATCACAATGCTCCATGGCCTTTGTCATCACAATTATACATGGCCCCTGTCATCACAGTGCTCCATGACCCCTTTCATCACAATGCTCCATGACAACTCTCATCACAATGCCCCATGACCCCTGTCATCACAGTGCTCCATGGCCCCTGTCATTACAATGTTCCATGACCACTGTCATCACAATGTTCCATGATCGCTGTAATCACAATGACCCATTGCACCTATCCACAGAAGGCTCCAGTACGCCTGTCATCACAATGCTCCAATGCCCGTCTCATCACAATGCTCCATGATCCCTGTCAGCACAACGTTACATGACAATTGTCATCACAATGCTCCATGACACCTGTCATCACAATGTTGCCTGCCCATGTCATCAAAATGCTCCATGTCCCCTGTAATCACAAGGTTCCATTACACCTGTCATCACAATGATCCCTGCCCATGTCATCACAATGCTCCATTACCAATATAATCAAAATGTTCGCCAGCCCTTGTCATCAAAATGCTCCATGGCCCCTTTAATCACAATGCTCCATGAAACATGTCATCACAATGTTCCATGACACTTGTCATCACAATGCTCCATGACCCCTGTAATCACAATGCTCCCTGACATTGTCATCACAATGCTCCAGAACTCTTGTCATCGTAATGATGGATGCCCGTGACATCACAAAGCTCCATGATACTTGTCATCACAACGTTCCATGACCTTGTCTCACAATACTCCATGGACCATGTCATCACAGTGCTCCATGATACCTTTCATCACATTTCTAGATGACCACTGTCATCACAATGCCCCAAGACACATGTCATCACAATTCGCCATGGCCCTTTTCATCACAATGCTCCTTGACTCCTGTCATCACAACCCTCCATAGCGTATGCATTCGCAATGCTACATGGTCCCTGTAATCACATTGCTCCATGATCCTTTTCATCACAATGCTCTATGACCACTGTCATCACACTGCCACATTATACCTGTCATCACAATGCTCCATGGCCCCTGTCATCACATTGTTCCATGACAGATGTCATCACTGTCCTCCATGGTCCCTGGAATCACAATGCTCCATTCCCTTGTCAACACAATGCTCCAGAACTCTTGTCATCATAATGCTCGATGCCAGTCTCTTCACAATTCTCCATGACATTTTTCATCAAAATCCTCCATGGCCTTTGTCATCACAATGCTCCATGGCCCCTGTTATCACAGTGCTCCATGTTACCTTTCATCACAATTCTAGATGACCACTGTCATCACAATGCCCCATGACCCCTGTCATCACAATTCGCCATGGCCCTTGTCATCACAATGCTCCATGACCCCTGTCATCACAATATTCACTGCCCATGTAATCACAATGCTCCTGGTCCCTTGTAATCACAATGTTCCATACCCTTGTCATCACAATGCTCCAGAACTCTTGTCATCATAATGCTCCATGCCCGTGTTATCACAATGCTCCATGACCGCTTTCATCACAATGCTCCTTGACCCCTGTTATTGCAATGCTCTATGGCTTATGTATTCACAATGCTCCATGGCCCCTCTAATCACATTGCTCCATGATCCTTTTCATCACAATGCTCTATGACCATTGTCATTACAAGGCCACATGACACCTGTCATCACAATGCTCTATGGCCCCTGTCAGCACAATGTTCCATGACAGATATCATCACAATGATCCATGACCGCTGTCATCACAATGTTCCCTGCCTTTGTCATCTCAATGCTCCCTGGCCCCTGTAATCACAATGCTCCATACCCTTTTCATCGCAATGCTCCAGATCACTTCTCATCATAATGCTCCATGCCCGTGTCATCACAATGCTCCATGGCCCCTGTCATCACAGTGCTCCGTGATAACTTTCATCATAATGATAGATGATCACTGTCATCACAATGCTCCATGACACCTGTCATCAGAATTGGCCATGGCCCTTGTCATCACAATGCTCCAGGACACTTGTCTTCACAATGTTCCATGGCACATTTCATCACAATGCTCCATGACCACTTTCATCAAATTGCTCCATGATGCCTGTCATCCCAATTCTCCATGGCCTTTGTCATCAAAATTCTACATGGCCCCTGTAATGACAGTGCTTCAGGACAACTTTTATCACAATGCTCCATGACCACTCTCATCACAATGCCAGATAAGACCTTTCATGACAATGTGCCATGGCCCTTGTCATCACAATATTCTATGACTTCTGTCATCACAATGCTCCATGCCCCTGTCATCACAATGCCCCATCACCCCTGGTATTACAATGCTCCATGACCCCTGTCATCACAATGCTCCGAAACCCTTGTCATCACAATATTCCATGATCCGTGTAATCACGAAGATCCATGAACCATTTCTGTACAATGCTCCAGTACCCCTTTCATTAAAATGCTCCATGGCACTTGTCATCACCATGCTCCAGGAACCCTTCCATCACAATAATCCATGACCCGTTTCCTCACAATTCCCCAGGACCGCTTTCATCACAATGCTCCATTCCCTTGTCATCACAATGCTCCATGGCCCCTGTCAGCACAGTGTTCCATGACAGATGTCATCACTATCCTCCATGGTCCCTGGAATCACAATGCTCCATTCCCTTGTCAACACAATGCTCCAGAACTCTTGTCATCATAATGCTCCATGCCCGTCTCATCACAATTCTCCATGACACTTTTCATCAAAATGCTCCATGGCCTCTGTCATCACAATGCCCGATGACACCTGTCATCAGAATTGGCCATGGCCCTTGTCATCACAATGCTCCATGCCCTTGTCACCACATTGCTCCAGAACTCTTGGCCTCATAATGATCCATGCCCGTCTCATCACAATGCTCCATGACACTTGTCATCACAATGCTCCATGGCCTTTGTCATCGCAATGCTCCATGGTCCCTGTTATCACAGTACTCCATGTTACCTTTCATCACAATTCTAGATGACCACTGTCATCACAATGCCCCATGTCCCCTGTCATCACAATTCGCCATGGCCCTTGTCATCACAATGCTCCACGATCCCTGTCATCACAATGTTCCATGACACTTGTCATCACAGTGCTCCATGACCCCTGTCATCACAATATTCACTGCCCATGTAATCACAATGCTCCTGGTCCCCTGTAATCACAATGCTCCATGCGTGTGTCATCACAATGCTCCATGGCCCCTGTCATCACAAGTCCCCATCACCCCTGGTATTACAATGTTCCATGACCCATGTCATCACAATGCTCCGAAACCCGTGTCATCACAATATTCCATGATCCATGTAATCACGATGATCCATGAACCATTTCTGTACAATGCTCCAGTACCCCTTTCATTAAAATGCTCCATGGCACTTGTCATCACAATGCTCCAGGAACCCTTCCATCACAATAATCCATGACCCGTTTCCTCACAATTCTCCAGGACCGCTTTCATCACAATGCTCCATTCCCTTGTCATCTCAATGCTTCATGGCCCCTGTAATCACAATGATCCATGCCTTGTCATCAAAATGCTCCAGAACTCTTGTCATCACTATGCTCCATGCCCATGTCATCACAATGCTGCATGACCCCTGTCATCACAATGCTGCATGACCCCTGTCATCACAATGCTCCATGCCCGTATCATTACAATGCTCCATTACCCATGTCATCGTAGTGATCCATGATCCCTTTCATCACAATGCTCCATGACACCTGTCATCACAATGCTCCGTGGTCTTTCTCATCTCAATGCTCCATTACCCCTGTCATCACAATGTTCCATGACACTTGTCAGCAAAATGCCTCATGATCCTTTTAATCACAATGCTCCATGACTCCTTTCATCACAGGCTCCATGATACTTGTCATTACACTGCCCCATGACCTTTCTCAGAACAATGCTCCATGATAGCAGTCATCACAATGCTCCATGACCATTGTCGTCACAATGCTCCATGCCCCTTTCAACACAATGCTCCATGACAACGGTCATCACAATGCTCCATGGCCTTTGTCATCACAATTATACATGGCCCCTGTCATCACAGTGCTCCATGACCCCTTTCATCACAATGCTCCATGACAACTCTCATCACAATGCCCCATGACCCCTGTCATCACAGTGCTCCATGGCCCCTGTCATTGCAATGTTCCATGACCACTGTCATCACAATGTTCCATGATCGCTGTAATCACAATGACCCATTGCACCTATCCACAGAAGGCTCCAGTACGCCTGTCATCACAATGCTCCAATGCCCGTCTCATCACAATGCTCCATGATCCCTGTCAGCACAACGTTACATGACAATTGTCATCACAATGCTCCATGACACCTGTCATCACAATGTTGCCTGCCCATGTCATCAAAATGCTCCATGTCCCCTGTAATCACAAGGTTCCATTACACCTGTCATCACAATGATCCCTGCCCATGTCATCACAATGCTCCATTACCAATATAATCAAAATGTTCGCCAGCCCTTGTCATCAAAATGCTCCATGGCCCCTTTAATCACAATGCTCCATGAAACATGTCATCACAATGTTCCACGACACTTGTCATCACAATGCTACATGACCCCTGTAATCACAATGCTCCCTGACATTGTCATCACAATGCTCCAGAACTCTTGTCATCGTAATGATGGGTGCCCGTGACATCACAAAACTCCATGATACTTGTCATCACAACGTCCCATGGCCTTGTCATCACAATACTCCATGGACCATGTCATCACAGTGCTCCATGATACCTTTCATCACATTTCTAGATGACCACTGTCATCACAATGCCCCAAGACACATGTCATCACAATTCGCCATGGCCCTTTTCATCACAATGCTCCTTGACTCCTGTCATCACAACCCTCCATAGCGTATGCATTCGCAATGCTACATGGTCCCTGTAATCACATTGCTCCATGATCCTTTTCATCACAATGCTCTATGACCACTGTCATCACACTGCCACATTATACCTGTCATCACAATGCTCCATGGCCCCTGTCATCACATTGTTCCATGACAGATGTCATCACTGTCCTCCATGGTCCCTGGAATCACAATGCTCCATTCCCTTGTCAACACAATGCTCCAGAACTCTTGTCATCATAATGCTCGATGCCAGTCTCTTCACAATTCTCCATGACATTTTTCATCAAAATCCTCCATGGCCTTTGTCATCACAATGCTCCATGGCCCCTGTTATCACAGTGCTCCATGTTACCTTTCATCACAATTCTAGATGACCACTGTCATCACAATGCCCCATGACCCCTGTCATCACAATTCGCCATGGCCCTTGTCATCACAATGCTCCATGACCCCTGTCATCACAATATTCACTGCCCATGTAATCACAATGCTCCTGGTCCCTTGTAATCACAATGTTCCATACCCTTGTCATCACAATGCTCCAGAACTCTTGTCATCATAATGCTCCATGCCCGTGTTATCACAATGCTCCATGACCGCTTTCATCACAATGCTCCTTGACCCCTGTCATTGCAATGCTCTATGGCTTATGTATTCACAATGCTCCATGGCCCCTCTAATCACATTGCTCCATGATCCTTTTCATCACAATGCTCTATGACCATTGTCATTACAAGGCCACATGACACCTGTCATCACAATGCTCTATGGCCCCTGTCAGCACAATGTTCCATGACAGATATCATCACAATGATCCATGACCGCTGTCATCACAATGTTCCCTGCCTTTGTCATCTCAATGCTCCCTGGCCCCTGTAATCACAATGCTCCATACCCTTTTCATCGCAATGCTCCAGATCACTTCTCATCATAATGCTCCATGCCCGTGTCATCACAATGCTCCATGGCCCCTGTCATCACAGTGCTCCGTGATAACTTTCATCATAATGATAGATGATCACTGTCATCACAATGCTCCATGACACCTGTCATCACAATTGGCCATGGCCCTTGTCATCACAATGCTCCAGGACACTTGTCTTCACAATGTTCCATGGCACATTTCATCACAATGCTCCATGACCACTTTCATCAAATTGCTCCATGATGCCTGTCATCCCAATTCTCCATGGCCTTTGTCATCAAAATTCTCCATGGCCCCTGTAATAACAGTGCTTCAGGACAACTTTTATCACAATGCTCCATGACCACTCTCATCACAATGCCAGATAAGACCTTTCATGACAATGTGCCATGGCCCTTGTCATCACAATATTCTATGACTTCTGTCATCACAATGCTCCATGCCCCTGTCATCACAATGCCCCATCACCCCTGGTATTACAATGCTCCATGACCCCTGTCATCACAATGCTCCGAAACCCTTGTCATCACAATATTCCATGATCCGTGTAATCACGAAGATCCATGAACCATTTCTGTACAATGCTCCAGTACCCCTTTCATTAAAATGCTCCATGGCACTTGTCATCACCATGCTCCAGGAACCCTTCCATCACAATAATCCATGACCCGTTTCCTCACAATTCCCCAGGACCGCTTTCATCACAATGCTCCATTCCCTTGTCATCACAATGCTCCATGGCCCCTGTCAGCACAGTGTTCCATGACAGATGTCATCACTATCCTCCATGGTCCCTGGAATCACAATGCTCCATTCCCTTGTCAACACAA
Source organism: Balaenoptera borealis (assembly GCF_965194805.1). Taxonomy (NCBI): domain Eukaryota; kingdom Metazoa; phylum Chordata; class Mammalia; order Artiodactyla; family Balaenopteridae; genus Balaenoptera; species Balaenoptera borealis. Next base: position 21,021 of record NW_028121668.1, read on the forward strand.
TGCTCCAGAACTCTTGTCATCATAATGCTCCATGCCCGTCTCATCACAATTCTCCATGACACTTTTCATCAAAATGCTCCATGGCCTCTGTCATCACAATGCCCGATGACACCTGTCATCAGAATTGGCCATGGCCCTTGTCATCACAATGCTCCATGCCCTTGTCACCACATTGCTCCAGAACTCTTGGCCTCATAATGATCCATGCCCGTCTCATCACAATGCTCCATGACACTTGTCATCACAATGCTCCATGGCCTTTGTCATCGCAATGCTCCATGGTCCCTGTTATCACAGTACTCCATGTTACCTTTCATCACAATTCTAGATGACCACTGTCATCACAATGCCCCATGTCCCCTGTCATCACAATTCGCCATGGCCCTTGTCATCACAATGCTCCACGATCCCTGTCATCACAATGTTCCATGACACTTGTCATCACAGTGCTCCATGACCCCTGTCATCACAATATTCACTGCCCATGTAATCACAATGCTCCTGGTCCCCTGTAATCACAATGCTCCATGCGTGTGTCATCACAATGCTCCATGGCCCCTGTCATCACAAGTCCCCATCACCCCTGGTATTACAATGTTCCATGACCCATGTCATCACAATGCTCCGAAACCCGTGTCATCACAATATTCCATGATCCATGTAATCACGATGATCCATGAACCATTTCTGTACAATGCTCCAGTACCCCTTTCATTAAAATGCTCCATGGCACTTGTCATCACAATGCTCCAGGAACCCTTCCATCACAATAATCCATGACCCGTTTCCTCACAATTCTCCAGGACCGCTTTCATCACAATGCTCCATTCCCTTGTCATCTCAATGCTTCATGGCCCCTGTAATCACAATGATCCATGCCTTGTCATCAAAATGCTCCAGAACTCTTGTCATCACTATGCTCCATGCCCATGTCATCACAATGCTGCATGACCCCTGTCATCACAATGCTGCATGACCCCTGTCATCACAATGCTCCATGCCCGTATCATTACAATGCTCCATTACCCATGTCATCGTAGTGATCCATGATCCCTTTCATCACAATGCTCCATGACACCTGTCATCACAATGCTCCGTGGTCTTTCTCATCTCAATGCTCCATTACCCCTGTCATCACAATGTTCCATGACACTTGTCAGCAAAATGCCTCATGATCCTTTTAATCACAATGCTCCATGACTCCTTTCATCACAGGCTCCATGATACTTGTCATTACACTGCCCCATGACCTTTCTCAGAACAATGCTCCATGATAGCAGTCATCACAATGCTCCATGACCATTGTCGTCACAATGCTCCATGCCCCTTTCAACACAATGCTCCATGACAACGGTCATCACAATGCTCCATGGCCTTTGTCATCACAATTATACATGGCCCCTGTCATCACAGTGCTCCATGACCCCTTTCATCACAATGCTCCATGACAACTCTCATCACAATGCCCCATGACCCCTGTCATCACAGTGCTCCATGGCCCCTGTCATTGCAATGTTCCATGACCACTGTCATCACAATGTTCCATGATCGCTGTAATCACAATGACCCATTGCACCTATCCACAGAAGGCTCCAGTACGCCTGTCATCACAATGCTCCAATGCCCGTCTCATCACAATGCTCCATGATCCCTGTCAGCACAACGTTACATGACAATTGTCATCACAATGCTCCATGACACCTGTCATCACAATGTTGCCTGCCCATGTCATCAAAATGCTCCATGTCCCCTGTAATCACAAGGTTCCATTACACCTGTCATCACAATGATCCCTGCCCATGTCATCACAATGCTCCATTACCAATATAATCAAAATGTTCGCCAGCCCTTGTCATCAAAATGCTCCATGGCCCCTTTAATCACAATGCTCCATGAAACATGTCATCACAATGTTCCACGACACTTGTCATCACAATGCTACATGACCCCTGTAATCACAATGCTCCCTGACATTGTCATCACAATGCTCCAGAACTCTTGTCATCGTAATGATGGGTGCCCGTGACATCACAAAACTCCATGATACTTGTCATCACAACGTCCCATGGCCTTGTCATCACAATACTCCATGGACCATGTCATCACAGTGCTCCATGATACCTTTCATCACATTTCTAGATGACCACTGTCATCACAATGCCCCAAGACACATGTCATCACAATTCGCCATGGCCCTTTTCATCACAATGCTCCTTGACTCCTGTCATCACAACCCTCCATAGCGTATGCATTCGCAATGCTACATGGTCCCTGTAATCACATTGCTCCATGATCCTTTTCATCACAATGCTCTATGACCACTGTCATCACACTGCCACATTATACCTGTCATCACAATGCTCCATGGCCCCTGTCATCACATTGTTCCATGACAGATGTCATCACTGTCCTCCATGGTCCCTGGAATCACAATGCTCCATTCCCTTGTCAACACAATGCTCCAGAACTCTTGTCATCATAATGCTCGATGCCAGTCTCTTCACAATTCTCCATGACATTTTTCATCAAAATCCTCCATGGCCTTTGTCATCACAATGCTCCATGGCCCCTGTTATCACAGTGCTCCATGTTACCTTTCATCACAATTCTAGATGACCACTGTCATCACAATGCCCCATGACCCCTGTCATCACAATTCGCCATGGCCCTTGTCATCACAATGCTCCATGACCCCTGTCATCACAATATTCACTGCCCATGTAATCACAATGCTCCTGGTCCCTTGTAATCACAATGTTCCATACCCTTGTCATCACAATGCTCCAGAACTCTTGTCATCATAATGCTCCATGCCCGTGTTATCACAATGCTCCATGACCGCTTTCATCACAATGCTCCTTGACCCCTGTCATTGCAATGCTCTATGGCTTATGTATTCACAATGCTCCATGGCCCCTCTAATC
>NW_028121667.1:0-23926 GCF_965194805.1 Balaenoptera borealis
TATTTCCAAAGAGAAAGACACTCACAGGCGTAGAAAACAAACTATGCTCATCTAAAAGGAAAGGAGGGGGGAAATTGAGAAATGAAGATTAGTGTTACTATACATATTCAAATACATATTATATACATGTATCAAAAAGATCGAACATATAGCAAGGGAGGTCGACGGAACACTGTAATATTTTATATGGGAAGAGGATCTGTACATTAATAGACATACATAATGTCCAAATGAACTAGATTGTGTACACCTAGGACAAACAATATTCTAAACTTTACCCAGATTTAAAAAATTTTAAAAACCAAGAAGAAGTAATGAGACATAAACTTATGGGGATTTCTCCAGGCAAATTCCATTCTAATTTACAACCTGGACAATGACTTCCAGAAAGGCTCTGCTGCCCTAGAACCCAGATTGGGGAATGGAGAAATGCTACCTCCTTGTGGACGTTTCCCACAACAGCAGCTTTGAAATCACTGCAAAAGGTCACTAAATTTTCACCAACTTGCAGTTCTGTAAATGGCGCCTGGCCTCCAGAAAATTTCTGGGGTCAAAAATCGACCAAAAAATTCAGAAGAGGGCAACCTTCGAAGAAGACAATTTCAAGAGCTATATTGTACTCACGGTTTTTTCTTTTAAGAGAAAAGATAAAGGCATAGGAATATGATGAATTTTAAAAATTTTCATGACATGCATACCCACATTACAAAACCCTATCAGCTCACAGCAGTCAGAATGGCCATTAGGAAAAATGCTGCAAAAAATAAACGGTGAAGGGAGTGTGGAGAAATGCGTACCCTCGGTTGTAAGGGGGGGCATGTAAAGAGCCACTAATGAAAACACAATGTAGGTGCTTTGAAAAGGGAAACAATGAACTACCAGTCCATCAATCACAACCACTGCTTGGCCTATCACCTGAGAAAATGAGAATCAAAAAGTCACAGGCTGGGAAACCTGTATGCCAGCAATATTTACCATAGGCAGCGCTTGGAAGAAATGAAAATGTCCATCAACCGAGGAATGCACCAAGAAGAAGTGGTCCACGTACACAATGGAATATTACTCTAATAATAAATATAAATTAAATTTAAAAACAAACAAAAGCAAGGAGACATCAACATTTGTGGGTTTATCCGGGCACATTGCACTCTAATTTATAACCGAAAAACACCACTGGCCGGTAGGTCTGTTTCCCTAGTACCAGCAAGGGGAACGTAGAAAGGCTGTCGCTCTCTGGCCGTTACCTGCAAAAGCAGGTTTAAAGCCTGAGCTAATGGTCACTTCATATGAACAAGTACTGCAGGGCTGTAAATGAAACCTGCCCTCAAAATGTCTTGAGGGAGATAATGGCCAAAATATTTCAAATGGTGACACATACTTTAAGAAAACACTTTGAAGAAATAAGCTCTCATCACAGCTGGAAAAATAAAAAGGACATGTCTTACAGCTCAATTTCAACCCATTATGAGACACATGCAAATTCAACCACAAAGAGGTATCAGCTCACACCACTCAGAATAACCATCAGCAAAAACTACAAAGAATAAATGCTGAAGGTGCTGGGAAGAAATGCATACCCTCCGCTTTAAGTGGGACGTAACCTGGAAAGAGCCACTAAAGCGAACAGAATAGAGGTGCCTTTAAAAGGTAAACATTGAGCTACCATATGATCCAGCAGACCTATTCCTGGACCTATAACCTAAGAAGACAGAATTGGAAGGACACAGGTACGCAAATCTGCATTGCATAGTATAACAATCGCCAAGATATGGAAGTAACCAAAAAGTCCAACGACAGATGGGTGGACAATGAAGAACTGCTACATGTACAGATGGAATATGAGCTAGTGAAAAAATGAAACAATGCCATTTGCAGCACCATAGATGAGTCTAGAAGTAATCACGCACCTTGGTGTAAGTGAGAAAGCGAAAGACACATATCCTATCATATCACATATAGGTGTTACCTAAAAAATGATACAAACAAAGGTATTTCCACAGAGAAACACTATCATAGATTCATTAAAAAAACTTATGGTTCACCAAATGGAAAGGTGTGAGGATTGGATACATTACCGTATTGAGGTTAACAGAGTGATACAAACATATGTGAAATATATAATCACCAAAGACCTACGCAATACCAAGAGAAGACTACTCAACATTGTGTCGTATCCTACATGGGAAAAGGATCCGAAGAAAAATAGATATATGTATATGTGTGAAAGAACCACATCTTGCACACCTAGAACAAACAAAACATTGTAATCAAGTTTGCTGTGATAAAAAATAAAAATTAAGTTAAAGATACCAACAAGAAGTAATGAGACATAAACTTAAAGGGCTTTTTCCTCGCACATTCCATTCTAATTTACAACCTAGAACACCACTTCCAGTAAGGCTCTGTTGCCCTAGTAACCAGATTTGGTAAAGGAGAAATGCTGCCGCCTTGTGGCCGATTCCCGCAACAGCAGCTTTTAACCCACAGCTAATGGTCACTTACCATTCACAAGGACTCAGGGCTGTAAAGGACGCCTGCCCTCAAAATTGTGCTGAGGTAGGGAATGGATAAAAAAAATTCAAAACAGGCAAAATGTTCACGAAGCTAGTATGAAGAGGTAAGTTGTACTCACTCTCTTTTTAAAGAAAGGAAAATGGATAAAAGCTCAACCTCAGGAAGTATTAGACTCATGCAATCTAATCTACAAAAAGTTTTCAACTCACACCCGTCGACTGACCATTGGCAAAAAGTCTACAAACAATCAATGCTGAAGAGGTTTTAGAGAACTGTGTACCCTCTAGCTGCTGGTGAGATGTAAAAGGGTTAAACGCTAATAATGAGAACAGAAAGGAGCTGCGTTGAAAAGGAAAAATTGAGGTACCATTCAATCCAGCAGGCGCACCAATGGGCCTCTCACCTGAGAAGACCAGAATGAAGAAGACCCGGGCTGCAAAAGCTGCACTGCAGCCTTATTCACAATAGACAAGACAGTGAAGCAACCAAAATGTCCATCAACAGATGAAAGGAAAAAGCAGAAGCGGCCCATGTACACAATGAATACTAGCCATGGAAAACAATGAAACACTGCTCTTTGAGACACCATAGATGATCTTGGAGATAATCACAGAACATGAGGTAAGTCGGAAAGCAAAAGTCCTATATCCTATGATATCACTTATACGCGTTCTCTAATAACTGACACAAATGAACATATTTCCACTGAGAAAGTCAATCACAGACTTATTAAAAAAAACTATGCTTATCTACAAGGAAAGGTGGGGGGAATGGATACATGAAGATTGGCGTTACCATATGTATACAAATACATATTATATACATATATCAAAAAGACCGACCATATAGCAAGGAAGGTTTACGGAACACTGTGTAACAATTTACACGGGAAGAGGATCTCTACATAAATAGGTATATAGAATATGTAGATGAACCAGAGTATGTACACCTTGGACAAGCAACATTCTAACCATTACCCCAATTGAAAAAATTAAAACAACCAACTAGGAGTAATGAGACATAAACTTATGGGGGGTTCTCCTGGCACATTCCATTCAAATTTACAACCTAGGCAAACGACTTCCAGAACGGCTCTGCTGCCCTAGTACCCAGATTTGGGAATGGAGAAATGCTGCATCCTTGTGGCCGTTTCCCACAACAGCAGCTTTAAACCCACTGCAAAAGGTCACTAAATATTCACCAATTGCAGGTCTGTAAATGACACCTGCCCTCCAAAAAATACTGAGGTCGAAAATCGACCAAAATATTCTAGAGTGCAACCTTCCAAAAAGAAAATTTGAAGAGGTATATTATACTCACACTTTTTTTTCTTTTTTCTTTTAACAGAAAAGAAAAAGGCGTGGAAAAATGATGAATTGTAGGAATTTTTACAGACATGTAAACCCAAATTACAAAAACCTATCAGCTCACACCAGTCAGAATGGCCATCAACAAAAATGCTGCAAACAAGAAATGCTGACGTGATTGTGGAGAAATGCGTACCCTCGATTCTAAGGGGGACGTGGTACGAGCCACTAATGAAAGCACAATTGAGGTGCCTTGAAAAGGTAAACGTTGAGCTACCATACCAGTCAATCAATCATACCCACTGCTGGGTCTATCACCTGAGAAAATGAAAATCAAAAATCGCAGGCTGGCGATCCTGCACTCCAGCAATATTTACCATAGGCAACACTTGGAAGCAACGAAAGTGTCCATCAACAGAGGAATGCACCAAGAAGAAGTGGTCCATGTACACAATGGAATATTAGCCATGGAAAACATTGAAGCACTGCTCTTTGAGGCACCATAGATGAGCCTGGAGATAATCACAAAACATGAAGGAGGTCGGAAAGCAAAAGACCTATATCTTATATTATCACTTATGGCATTATCTAATAACTGACACAGATGAACATATTTCCAAAGAGAAAGACACTCACAGGCGTAGAAAACAAACTATGCTCATCTAAAAGGAAAGGAGGGGGGAAATTGAGAAATGAAGATTAGTGTTACTATACATATTCAAATACATATTATATACATGTATCAAAAAGATCGAACATATAGCAAGGGAGGTCGACGGAACACTGTAATATTTTATATGGGAAGAGGATCTGTACATTAATAGACATACATAATGTCCAAATGAACTAGATTGTGTACACCTAGGACAAACAATATTCTAAACTTTACCCAGATTTAAAAAATTTTAAAAACCAAGAAGAAGTAATGAGACATAAACTTATGGGGATTTCTCCAGGCAAATTCCATTCTAATTTACAACCTGGACAATGACTTCCAGAAAGGCTCTGCTGCCCTAGAACCCAGATTGGGGAATGGAGAAATGCTACCTCCTTGTGGACGTTTCCCACAACAGCAGCTTTGAAATCACTGCAAAAGGTCACTAAATTTTCACCAACTTGCAGTTCTGTAAATGGCGCCTGGCCTCCAGAAAATTTCTGGGGTCAAAAATCGACCAAAAAATTCAGAAGAGGGCAACCTTCGAAGAAGACAATTTCAAGAGCTATATTGTACTCACGGTTTTTTCTTTTAAGAGAAAAGATAAAGGCATAGGAATATGATGAATTTTAAAAATTTTCATGACATGCATACCCACATTACAAAACCCTATCAGCTCACAGCAGTCAGAATGGCCATTAGGAAAAATGCTGCAAAAAATAAACGGTGAAGGGAGTGTGGAGAAATGCGTACCCTCGGTTGTAAGGGGGGGCATGTAAAGAGCCACTAATGAAAACACAATGTAGGTGCTTTGAAAAGGGAAACAATGAACTACCAGTCCATCAATCACAACCACTGCTTGGCCTATCACCTGAGAAAATGAGAATCAAAAAGTCACAGGCTGGGAAACCTGTATGCCAGCAATATTTACCATAGGCAGCGCTTGGAAGAAATGAAAATGTCCATCAACCGAGGAATGCACCAAGAAGAAGTGGTCCACGTACACAATGGAATATTACTCTAATAATAAATATAAATTAAATTTAAAAACAAACAAAAGCAAGGAGACATCAACATTTGTGGGTTTATCCGGGCACATTGCACTCTAATTTATAACCGAAAAACAACACTGGCCGGTAGGTCTGTTTCCCTAGTACCAGCAAGGGGAACGTAGAAAGGCTGTCGCTCTCTGGCCGTTACCTGCAAAAGCAGGTTTAAAGCCTGAGCTAATGGTCACTTCATATGAACAAGTACTGCAGGGCTGTAAATGAAACCTGCCCTCAAAATGTCTTGAGGGAGATAATGGCCAAAATATTTCAAATGGTGACACATACTTTAAGAAAACACTTTGAAGAAATAAGCTCTCATCACAGCTGGAAAAATAAAAAGGACATGTCTTACAGCTCAATTTCAACCCATTATGAGACACATGCAAATTCAACCACAAAGAGGTATCAGCTCACACCACTCAGAATAACCATCAGCAAAAACTACAAAGAATAAATGCTGAAGGTGCTGGGAAGAAATGCATACCTTCCGCTTTAAGTGGGACGTAACCTGGAAAGAGCCACTAAAGCGAACAGAATAGAGGTGCCTTTAAAAGGTAAACATTGAGCTACCATATGATCCAGCAGACCTATTCCTGGACCTATAACCTAAGAAGACAGAATTGGAAGGACACAGGTACGCAAATCTGCATTGCATAGTATAACAATCGCCAAGATATGGAAGTAACCAAAAAGTCCAACGACAGATGGGTGGACAATGAAGAACTGCTACATGTACAGATGGAATATGAGCTAGTGAAAAAATGAAACAATGCCATTTGCAGCACCATAGATGAGTCTAGAAGTAATCACGCACCTTGGTGTAAGTGAGAAAGCGAAAGACACATATCCTATCATATCACATATAGGTGTTACCTAAAAAATGATACAAACAAAGGTATTTCCACAGAGAAACACTATCATAGATTCATTAAAAAAACTTATGGTTCACCAAATGGAAAGGTGTGAGGATTGGATACATTACCGTATTGAGGTTAACAGAGTGATACAAACATATGTGAAATATATAATCACCAAAGACCTACGCAATACCAAGAGAAGACTACTCAACATTGTGTCGTATCCTACATGGGAAAAGGATCCGAAGAAAAATAGATATATGTATATGTGTGAAAGAACCACATCTTGCACACCTAGAACAAACAAAACATTGTAATCAAGTTTGCTGTGATAAAAAATAAAAATTAAGTTAAAGATACCAACAAGAAGTAATGAGACATAAACTTAAAGGGCTTTTTCCTCGCACATTCCATTCTAATTTACAACCTAGAACACCACTTCCAGTAAGGCTCTGTTGCCCTAGTAACCAGATTTGGTAAAGGAGAAATGCTGCCGCCTTGTGGCCGATTCCCGCAACAGCAGCTTTTAACCCACAGCTAATGGTCACTTACCATTCACAAGGACTCAGGGCTGTAAAGGACGCCTGCCCTCAAAATTGTGCTGAGGTAGGGAATGGATAAAAAAAATTCAAAACAGGCAAAATGTTCACGAAGCTAGTATGAAGAGGTAAGTTGTACTCACTCTCTTTTTAAAGAAAGGAAAATGGATAAAAGCTCAACCTCAGGAAGTATTAGACTCATGCAATCTAATCTACAAAAAGTTTTCAACTCACACCCGTCGACTGACCATTGGCAAAAAGTCTACAAACAATCAATGCTGAAGAGGTTTTAGAGAACTGTGTACCCTCTAGCTGCTGGTGAGATGTAAAAGGGTTAAACGCTAATAATGAGAACAGAAAGGAGCTGCGTTGAAAAGGAAAAATTGAGGTACCATTCAATCCAGCAGGCGCACCAATGGGCCTCTCACCTGAGAAGACCAGAATGAAGAAGACCCGGGCTGCAAAAGCTGCACTGCAGCCTTATTCACAATAGACAAGACAGTGAAGCAACCAAAATGTCCATCAACAGATGAAAGGAAAAAGCAGAAGCGGCCCATGTACACAATGAATACTAGCCATGGAAAACAATGAAACACTGCTCTTTGAGACACCATAGATGATCTTGGAGATAATCACAGAACATGAGGTAAGTCGGAAAGCAAAAGTCCTATATCCTATGATATCACTTATACGCGTTCTCTAATAACTGACACAAATGAACATATTTCCACTGAGAAAGTCAATCACAGACTTATTAAAAAAAACTATGCTTATCTACAAGGAAAGGTGGGGGGAATGGATACATGAAGATTGGCGTTACCATATGTATACAAATACATATTATATACATATATCAAAAAGACCGACCATATAGCAAGGAAGGTTTACGGAACACTGTGTAACAATTTACACGGGAAGAGGATCTCTACATAAATAGGTATATAGAATATGTAGATGAACCAGAGTATGTACACCTTGGACAAGCAACATTCTAACCATTACCCCAATTGAAAAAATTAAAACAACCAACTAGGAGTAATGAGACATAAACTTATGGGGGGTTCTCCTGGCACATTCCATTCAAATTTACAACCTAGGCAAACGACTTCCAGAACGGCTCTGCTGCCCTAGTACCCAGATTTGGGAATGGAGAAATGCTGCATCCTTGTGGCCGTTTCCCACAACAGCAGCTTTAAACCCACTGCAAAAGGTCACTAAATATTCACCAATTGCAGGTCTGTAAATGACACCTGCCCTCCAAAAAATACTGAGGTCGAAAATCGACCAAAATATTCTAGAGTGCAACCTTCCAAAAAGAAAATTTGAAGAGGTATATTATACTCACACTTTTTTTTCTTTTTTCTTTTAACAGAAAAGAAAAAGGCGTGGAAAAATGATGAATTGTAGGAATTTTTACAGACATGTAAACCCAAATTACAAAAACCTATCAGCTCACACCAGTCAGAATGGCCATCAACAAAAATGCTGCAAACAAGAAATGCTGACGTGATTGTGGAGAAATGCGTACCCTCGATTCTAAGGGGGACGTGGTACGAGCCACTAATGAAAGCACAATTGAGGTGCCTTGAAAAGGTAAACGTTGAGCTACCATACCAGTCAATCAATCATACCCACTGCTGGGTCTATCACCTGAGAAAATGAAAATCAAAAATCGCAGGCTGGCGATCCTGCACTCCAGCAATATTTACCATAGGCAACACTTGGAAGCAACGAAAGTGTCCATCAACAGAGGAATGCACCAAGAAGAAGTGGTCCATGTACACAATGGAATATTAGCCATGGAAAACATTGAAGCACTGCTCTTTGAGGCACCATAGATGAGCCTGGAGATAATCACAAAACATGAAGGAGGTCGGAAAGCAAAAGACCTATATCTTATATTATCACTTATGGCATTATCTAATAACTGACACAGATGAACATATTTCCAAAGAGAAAGACACTCACAGGCGTAGAAAACAAACTATGCTCATCTAAAAGGAAAGGAGGGGGGAAATTGAGAAATGAAGATTAGTGTTACTATACATATTCAAATACATATTATATACATGTATCAAAAAGATCGAACATATAGCAAGGGAGGTCGACGGAACACTGTAATATTTTATATGGGAAGAGGATCTGTACATTAATAGACATACATAATGTCCAAATGAACTAGATTGTGTACACCTAGGACAAACAATATTCTAAACTTTACCCAGATTTAAAAAATTTTAAAAACCAAGAAGAAGTAATGAGACATAAACTTATGGGGATTTCTCCAGGCAAATTCCATTCTAATTTACAACCTGGACAATGACTTCCAGAAAGGCTCTGCTGCCCTAGAACCCAGATTGGGGAATGGAGAAATGCTACCTCCTTGTGGACGTTTCCCACAACAGCAGCTTTGAAATCACTGCAAAAGGTCACTAAATTTTCACCAACTTGCAGTTCTGTAAATGGCGCCTGCCCTCCAGAAAATTTCTGGGGTCAAAAATCGACCAAAAAATTCAGAAGAGGGCAACCTTCGAAGAAGACAATTTCAAGAGCTATATTGTACTCACGGTTTTTTCTTTTAAGAGAAAAGATAAAGGCATAGGAATATGATGAATTTTAAAAATTTTCATGACATGCATACCCACATTACAAAACCCTATCAGCTCACAGCAGTCAGAATGGCCATTAGGAAAAATGCTGCAAAAAATAAACGGTGAAGGGAGTGTGGAGAAATGCGTACCCTCGGTTGTAAGGGGGGGCATGTAAAGAGCCACTAATGAAAACACAATGTAGGTGCTTTGAAAAGGGAAACAATGAACTACCAGTCCATCAATCACAACCACTGCTTGGCCTATCACCTGAGAAAATGAGAATCAAAAAGTCACAGGCTGGGAAACCTGTATGCCAGCAATATTTACCATAGGCAGCGCTTGGAAGAAATGAAAATGTCCATCAACCGAGGAATGCACCAAGAAGAAGTGGTCCACGTACACAATGGAATATTACTCTAATAATAAATATAAATTAAATTTAAAAACAAACAAAAGCAAGGAGACATCAACATTTGTGGGTTTATCCGGGCACATTGCACTCTAATTTATAACCGAAAAACAACACTGGCCGGTAGGTCTGTTTCCCTAGTACCAGCAAGGGGAACGTAGAAAGGCTGTCGCTCTCTGGCCGTTACCTGCAAAAGCAGGTTTAAAGCCTGAGCTAATGGTCACTTCATATGAACAAGTACTGCAGGGCTGTAAATGAAACCTGCCCTCAAAATGTCTTGAGGGAGATAATGGCCAAAATATTTCAAATGGTGACACATACTTTAAGAAAACACTTTGAAGAAATAAGCTCTCATCACAGCTGGAAAAATAAAAAGGACATGTCTTACAGCTCAATTTCAACCCATTATGAGACACATGCAAATTCAACCACAAAGAGGTATCAGCTCACACCACTCAGAATAACCATCAGCAAAAACTACAAAGAATAAATGCTGAAGGTGCTGGGAAGAAATGCATACCCTCCGCTTTAAGTGGGACGTAACCTGGAAAGAGCCACTAAAGCGAACAGAATAGAGGTGCCTTTAAAAGGTAAACATTGAGCTACCATATGATCCAGCAGACCTATTCCTGGACCTATAACCTAAGAAGACAGAATTGGAAGGACACAGGTACGCAAATCTGCATTGCATAGTATAACAATCGCCAAGATATGGAAGTAACCAAAAAGTCCAACGACAGATGGGTGGACAATGAAGAACTGCTACATGTACAGATGGAATATGAGCTAGTGAAAAAATGAAACAATGCCATTTGCAGCACCATAGATGAGTCTAGAAGTAATCACGCAACTTGGTGTAAGTGAGAAAGCGAAAGACACATATCCTATCATATCACATATAGGTGTTACCTAAAAAATGATACAAACAAAGGTATTTCCACAGAGAAACACTATCATAGATTCATTAAAAAAACTTATGGTTCACCAAATGGAAAGGTGTGAGGATTGGATACATTACCGTATTGAGGTTAACAGAGTGATACAAACATATGTGAAATATATAATCACCAAAGACCTACGCAATACCAAGAGAAGACTACTCAACATTGTGTCGTATCCTACATGGGAAAAGGATCCGAAGAAAAATAGATATATGTATATGTGTGAAAGAACCACATCTTGCACACCTAGAACAAACAAAACATTGTAATCAAGTTTGCTGTGATAAAAAATAAAAATTAAGTTAAAGATACCAACAAGAAGTAATGAGACATAAACTTAAAGGGCTTTTTCCTCGCACATTCCATTCTAATTTACAACCTAGAACACCACTTCCAGTAAGGCTCTGTTGCCCTAGTAACCAGATTTGGTAAAGGAGAAATGCTGCCGCCTTGTGGCCGATTCCCGCAACAGCAGCTTTTAACCCACAGCTAATGGTCACTTACCATTCACAAGGACTCAGGGCTGTAAAGGACGCCTGCCCTCAAAATTGTGCTGAGGTAGGGAATGGATAAAAAAAATTCAAAACAGGCAAAATGTTCACGAAGCTAGTATGAAGAGGTAAGTTGTACTCACTCTCTTTTTAAAGAAAGGAAAATGGATAAAAGCTCAACCTCAGGAAGTATTAGACTCATGCAATCTAATCTACAAAAAGTTTTCAACTCACACCCGTCGACTGACCATTGGCAAAAAGTCTACAAACAATCAATGCTGAAGAGGTTTTAGAGAACTGTGTACCCTCTAGCTGCTGGTGAGATGTAAAAGGGTTAAACGCTAATAATGAGAACAGAAAGGAGCTGCGTTGAAAAGGAAAAATTGAGGTACCATTCAATCCAGCAGGCGCACCAATGGGCCTCTCACCTGAGAAGACCAGAATGAAGAAGACCCGGGCTGCAAAAGCTGCACTGCAGCCTTATTCACAATAGACAAGACAGTGAAGCAACCAAAATGTCCATCAACAGATGAAAGGAAAAAGAAGAAGCGGTCCATGTACACAATGAATACTAGCCATGGAAAACAATGAAACACTGCTCTTTGAGACACCATAGATGATCTTGGAGATAATCACAGAACATGAGGTAAGTCGGAAAGCAAAAGTCCTATATCCTATGATATCACTTATACGCGTTCTCTAATAACTGACACAAATGAACATATTTCCACTGAGAAAGTCAATCACAGACTTATTAAAAAAAACTATGCTTATCTACAAGGAAAGGTGGGGGGAATGGATACATGATGATTGGCGTTACCATATGTATACAAATACATATTATATACATATATCAAAAAGACCGACCATATAGCAAGGAAGGTTTACGGAACACTGTGTAACAATTTACACGGGAAGAGGATCTCTACATAAATAGGTATATAGAATATGTAGATGAACCAGAGTATGTACACCTTGGACAAGCAACATTCTAACCATTACCACAATTGAAAAAATTAAAACAACCAACTAGGAGTAATGAGACATAAACTTATGGGGGGTTCTCCTGGCACATTCCATTCAAATTTACAACCTAGGCAAACGACTTCCAGAACGGCTCTGCTGCCCTAGTACCCAGATTTGGGAATGGAGAAATGCTGCATCCTTGTGGCCGTTTCCCACAACAGCAGCTTTAAACCCACTGCAAAAGGTCACTAAATATTCACCAATTGCAGGTCTGTAAATGACACCTGCCCTCCAAAAAATACTGAGGTCGAAAATCGACCAAAATATTCTAGAGTGCAACCTTCCAAAAAGAAAATTTGAAGAGGTATATTATACTCACACTTTTTTTTCTTTTTTCTTTTAACAGAAAAGAAAAAGGCGTGGAAAAATGATGAATTGTAGGAATTTTTACAGACATGTAAACCCAAATTACAAAAACCTATCAGCTCACACCAGTCAGAATGGCCATCAACAAAAATGCTGCAAACAAGAAATGCTGACGTGATTGTGGAGAAATGCGTACCCTCGATTCTAAGGGGGACGTGGTACGAGCCACTAATGAAAGCACAATTGAGGTGCCTTGAAAAGGTAAACGTTGAGCTACCATACCAGTCAATCAATCATACCCACTGCTGGGTCTATCACCTGAGAAAATGAAAATCAAAAATCGCAGGCTGGCAATCCTGCACTCCAGCAATATTTACCATAGGCAACACTTGGAAGCAACGAAAGTGTCCATCAACAGAGGAATGCACCAAGAAGAAGTGGTCCATGTACACAATGGAATATTAGCCATGGAAAACATTGAAGCACTGCTCTTTGAGGCACCATAGATGAGCCTGGAGATAATCACAAAACATGAAGGAGGTCGGAAAGCAAAAGACCTATATCTTATATTATCACTTATGGCATTATCTAATAACTGACACAGATGAACATATTTCCAAAGAGAAAGACACTCACAGGCGTAGAAAACAAACTATGCTCATCTAAAAGGAAAGGAGGGGGGAAATTGAGAAATGAAGATTAGTGTTACTATACATATTCAAATACATATTATATACATGTATCAAAAAGATCGAACATATAGCAAGGGAGGTCGACGGAACAGTGTAATATTTTACATGGGAAGAGGATCTGTACATTAATAGACATACATAATGTCCAAATGAACTAGATTGTGTACACCTAGGACAAACAATATTCTAAACTTTACCCAGATTTAAAAAATTTTAAAAACCAAGAAGAAGTAATGAGACATAAACTTATGGGGATTTCTCCAGGCAAATTCCATTCTAATTTACAACCTGGACAATGACTTCCAGAAAGGCTCTGCTGCCCTAGAACCCAGATTGGGGAATGGAGAAATGCTACCTCCTTGTGGACGTTTCCCACAACAGCAGCTTTGAAATCACTGCAAAAGGTCACTAAATTTTCACCAACTTGCAGTTCTGTAAATGGCGCCTGCCCTCCAGAAAATTTCTGGGGTCAAAAATCGACCAAAAAATTCAGAAGAGGGCAACCTTCGAAGAAGACAATTTCAAGAGCTATATTGTACTCACGGTTTTTTCTTTTAAGAGAAAAGATAAAGGCATAGGAATATGATGAATTTTAAAAATTTTCATGACATGCATACCCACATTACAAAACCCTATCAGCTCACAGCAGTCAGAATGGCCATTAGGAAAAATGCTGCAAAAAATAAACGGTGAAGGGAGTGTGGAGAAATGCGTACCCTCGGTTGTAAGGGGGGGCATGTAAAGAGCCACTAATGAAAACACAATGTAGGTGCTTTGAAAAGGGAAACAATGAACTACCAGTCCATCAATCACAACCACTGCTTGGCCTATCACCTGAGAAAATGAGAATCAAAAAGTCACAGGCTGGGAAACCTGTATGCCAGCAATATTTACCATAGGCAGCGCTTGGAAGAAATGAAAATGTCCATCAACCGAGGAATGCACCAAGAAGAAGTGGTCCACGTACACAATGGAATATTACTCTAATAATAAATATAAATTAAATTTAAAAACAAACAAAAGCAAGGAGACATCAACATTTGTGGGTTTATCCGGGCACATTGCACTCTAATTTATAACCGAAAAACAACACTGGCCGGTAGGTCTGTTTCCCTAGTACCAGCAAGGGGAACGTAGAAAGGCTGTCGCTCTCTGGCCGTTACCTGCAAAAGCAGGTTTAAAGCCTGAGCTAATGGTCACTTCATATGAACAAGTACTGCAGGGCTGTAAATGAAACCTGCCCTCAAAATGTCTTGAGGGAGATCATGGCCAAAATATTTCAAATGGTGACACATACTTTAAGAAAACACTTTGAAGAAATAAGCTCTCATCACAGCTGGAAAAATAAAAAGGACATGTCTTACAGCTCAATTTCAACCCATTATGAGACACATGCAAATTCAACCACAAAGAGGTATCAGCTCACACCACTCAGAATAACCATCAGCAAAAACTACAAAGAATAAATGCTGAAGGTGCTGGGAAGAAATGCATACCTTCCGCTTTAAGTGGGACGTAACCTGGAAAGAGCCACTAAAGCGAACAGAATAGAGGTGCCTTTAAAAGGTAAACATTGAGCTACCATATGATCCAGCAGACCTATTCCTGGACCTATAACCTAAGAAGACAGAATTGGAAGGACACAGGTACGCAAATCTGCATTGCATAGTATAACAATCGCCAAGATATGGAAGTAACCAAAAAGTCCAACGACAGATGGGTGGACAATGAAGAACTGCTACATGTACAGATGGAATATGAGCTAGTGAAAAAATGAAACAATGCCATTTGCAGCACCATAGATGAGTCTAGAAGTAATCACGCAACTTGGTGTAAGTGAGAAAGCGAAAGACACATATCCTATCATATCACATATAGGTGTTACCTAAAAAATGATACAAACAAAGGTATTTCCACAGAGAAACACTATCATAGATTCATTAAAAAAACTTATGGTTCACCAAATGGAAAGGTGTGAGGATTGGATACATTACCGTATTGAGGTTAACAGAGTGATACAAACATATGTGAAATATATAATCACCAAAGACCTACGCAATACCAAGAGAAGACTACTCAACATTGTGTCGTATCCTACATGGGAAAAGGATCCGAAGAAAAATAGATATATGTATATGTGTGAAAGAACCACATCTTGCACACCTAGAACAAACAAAACATTGTAATCAAGTTTGCTGTGATAAAAAATAAAAATTAAGTTAAAGATACCAACAAGAAGTAATGAGACATAAACTTAAAGGGCTTTTTCCTCGCACATTCCATTCTAATTTACAACCTAGAACACCACTTCCAGTAAGGCTCTGTTGCCCTAGTAACCAGATTTGGTAAAGGAGAAATGCTGCCGCCTTGTGGCCGATTCCCGCAACAGCAGCTTTTAACCCACAGCTAATGGTCACTTACCATTCACAAGGACTCAGGGCTGTAAAGGACGCCTGCCCTCAAAATTGTGCTGAGGTAGGGAATGGATAAAAAAAATTCAAAACAGGCAAAATGTTCACGAAGCTAGTATGAAGAGGTAAGTTGTACTCACTCTCTTTTTAAAGAAAGGAAAATGGATAAAAGCTCAACCTCAGGAAGTATTAGACTCATGCAATCTAATCTACAAAAAGTTTTCAACTCACACCCGTCGACTGACCATTGGCAAAAAGTCTACAAACAATCAATGCTGAAGAGGTTTTAGAGAACTGTGTACCCTCTAGCTGCTGGTGAGATGTAAAAGGGTTAAACGCTAATAATGAGAACAGAAAGGAGCTGCGTTGAAAAGGAAAAATTGAGGTACCATTCAATCCAGCAGGCGCACCAATGGGCCTCTCACCTGAGAAGACCAGAATGAAGAAGACCCGGGCTGCAAAAGCTGCACTGCAGCCTTATTCACAATAGACAAGACAGTGAAGCAACCAAAATGTCCATCAACAGATGAAAGGAAAAAGCAGAAGCGGTCCATGTACACAATGAATACTAGCCATGGAAAACAATGAAACACTGCTCTTTGAGACACCATAGATGATCTTGGAGATAATCACAGAACATGAGGTAAGTCGGAAAGCAAAAGTCCTATATCCTATGATATCACTTATACGCGTTCTCTAATAACTGACACAAATGAACATATTTCCACTGAGAAAGTCAATCACAGACTTATTAAAAAAAACTATGCTTATCTACAAGGAAAGGTGGGGGGAATGGATACATGAAGATTGGCGTTACCATATGTATACAAATACATATTATATACATATATCAAAAAGACCGACCATATAGCAAGGAAGGTTTACGGAACACTGTGTAACAATTTACACGGGAAGAGGATCTCTACATAAATAGGTATATAGAATATGTAGATGAACCAGAGTATGTACACCTTGGACAAGCAACATTCTAACCATTACCCCAATTGAAAAAATTAAAACAACCAACTAGGAGTAATGAGACATAAACTTATGGGGGGTTCTCCTGGCACATTCCATTCAAATTTACAACCTAGGCAAACGACTTCCAGAACGGCTCTGCTGCCCTAGTACCCAGATTTGGGAATGGAGAAATGCTGCATCCTTGTGGCCGTTTCCCACAACAGCAGCTTTAAACCCACTGCAAAAGGTCACTAAATATTCACCAATTGCAGGTCTGTAAATGACACCTGCCCTCCAAAAAATACTGAGGTCGAAAATCGACCAAAATATTCTAGAGTGCAACCTTCCAAAAAGAAAATTTGAAGAGGTATATTATACTCACACTTTTTTTTCTTTTTTCTTTTAACAGAAAAGAAAAAGGCGTGGAAAAATGATGAATTGTAGGAATTTTTACAGACATGTAAACCCAAATTACAAAAACCTATCAGCTCACACCAGTCAGAATGGCCATCAACAAAAATGCTGCAAACAAGAAATGCTGACGTGATTGTGGAGAAATGCGTACCCTCGATTCTAAGGGGGACGTGGTACGAGCCACTAATGAAAGCACAATTGAGGTGCCTTGAAAAGGTAAACGTTGAGCTACCATACCAGTCAATCAATCATACCCACTGCTGGGTCTATCACCTGAGAAAATGAAAATCAAAAATCGCAGGCTGGCAATCCTGCACTCCAGCAATATTTACCATAGGCAACACTTGGAAGCAACGAAAGTGTCCATCAACAGAGGAATGCACCAAGAAGAAGTGGTCCATGTACACAATGGAATATTAGCCATGGAAAACATTGAAGCACTGCTCTTTGAGGCACCATAGATGAGCCTGGAGATAATCACAAAACATGAAGGAGGTCGGAAAGCAAAAGACCTATATCTTATATTATCACTTATGGCATTATCTAATAACTGACACAGATGAACATATTTCCAAAGAGAAAGACACTCACAGGCGTAGAAAACAAACTATGCTCATCTAAAAGGAAAGGAGGGGGGAAATTGAGAAATGAAGATTAGTGTTACTATACATATTCAAATACATATTATATACATGTATCAAAAAGATCGAACATATAGCAAGGGAGGTCGACGGAACACTGTAATATTTTACATGGGAAGAGGATCTGTACATTAATAGACATACATAATGTCCAAATGAACTAGATTGTGTACACCTAGGACAAACAATATTCTAAACTTTACCCAGATTTAAAAAATTTTAAAAACCAAGAAGAAGTAATGAGACATAAACTTATGGGGATTTCTCCAGGCAAATTCCATTCTAATTTACAACCTGGACAATGACTTCCAGAAAGGCTCTGCTGCCCTAGAACCCAGATTGGGGAATGGAGAAATGCTACCTCCTTGTGGACGTTTCCCACAACAGCAGCTTTGAAATCACTGCAAAAGGTCACTAAATTTTCACCAACTTGCAGTTCTGTAAATGGCGCCTGCCCTCCAGAAAATTTCTGGGGTCAAAAATCGACCAAAAAATTCAGAAGAGGGCAACCTTCGAAGAAGACAATTTCAAGAGCTATATTGTACTCACGGTTTTTTCTTTTAAGAGAAAAGATAAAGGCATAGGAATATGATGAATTTTAAAAATTTTCATGACATGCATACCCACATTACAAAACCCTATCAGCTCACAGCAGTCAGAATGGCCATTAGGAAAAATGCTGCAAAAAATAAACGGTGAAGGGAGTGTGGAGAAATGCGTACCCTCGGTTGTAAGGGGGGGCATGTAAAGAGCCACTAATGAAAACACAATGTAGGTGCTTTGAAAAGGGAAACAATGAACTACCAGTCCATCAATCACAACCACTGCTTGGCCTATCACCTGAGAAAATGAGAATCAAAAAGTCACAGGCTGGGAAACCTGTATGCCAGCAATATTTACCATAGGCAGCGCTTGGAAGAAATGAAAATGTCCATCAACCGAGGAATGCACCAAGAAGAAGTGGTCCACGTACACAATGGAATATTACTCTAATAATAAATATAAATTAAATTTAAAAACAAACAAAAGCAAGGAGACATCAACATTTGTGGGTTTATCCGGGCACATTGCACTCTAATTTATAACCGAAAAACAACACTGGCCGGTAGGTCTGTTTCCCTAGTACCAGCAAGGGGAACGTAGAAAGGCTGTCGCTCTCTGGCCGTTACCTGCAAAAGCAGGTTTAAAGCCTGAGCTAATGGTCACTTCATATGAACAAGTACTGCAGGGCTGTAAATGAAACCTGCCCTCAAAATGTCTTGAGGGAGATCATGGCCAAAATATTTCAAATGGTGACACATACTTTAAGAAAACACTTTGAAGAAATAAGCTCTCATCACAGCTGGAAAAATAAAAAGGACATGTCTTACAGCTCAATTTCAACGCATTATGAGACACATGCAAATTCAACCACAAAGAGGTATCAGCTCACACCACTCAGAATAACCATCAGCAAAAACTACAAAGAATAAATGCTGAAGGTGCTGGGAAGAAATGCATACCCTCCGCTTTAAGTGGGACGTAACCTGGAAAGAGCCACTAAAGCGAACAGAATAGAGGTGCCTTTAAAAGGTAAACATTGAGCTACCATATGATCCAGCAGACCTATTCCTGGACCTATAACCTAAGAAGACAGAATTGGAAGGACACAGGTACGCAAATCTGCATTGCATAGTATAACAATCGCCAAGATATGGAAGTAACCAAAAAGTCCAACGACAGATGGGTGGACAATGAAGAACTGCTACATGTACAGATGGAATATGAGCTAGTGAAAAAATGAAACAATGCCATTTGCAGCACCATAGATGAGTCTAGAAGTAATCACGCAACTTGGTGTAAGTGAGAAAGCGAAAGACACATATCCTATCATATCACATATAGGTGTTACCTAAAAAATGATACAAACAAAGGTATTTCCACAGAGAAACACTATCATAGTTTCATTAAAAAAACTTATGGTTCACCAAATGGAAAGGTGTGAGGATTGGATACATTACCGTATTGAGGTTAACAGAGTGATACAAACATATGTGAAATATATAATCACCAAAGACCTACGCAATACCAAGAGAAGACTACTCAACATTGTGTCGTATCCTACATGGGAAAAGGATCCGAAGAAAAATAGATATATGTATATGTGTGAAAGAACCACATCTTGCACACCTAGAACAAACAAAACATTGTAATCAAGTTTGCTGTGATAAAAAATAAAAATTAAGTTAAAGATACCAACAAGAAGTAATGAGACATAAACTTAAAGGGCTTTTTCCTCGCACATTCCATTCTAATTTACAACCTAGAACACCACTTCCAGTAAGGCTCTGTTGCCCTAGTAACCAGATTTGGTAAAGGAGAAATGCTGCCGCCTTGTGGCCGATTCCCGCAACAGCAGCTTTTAACCCACAGCTAATGGTCACTTACCATTCACAAGGACTCAGGGCTGTAAAGGACGCCTGCCCTCAAAATTGTGCTGAGGTAGGGAATGGATAAAAAAAATTCAAAACAGGCAAAATGTTCACGAAGCTAGTATGAAGAGGTAAGTTGTACTCACTCTCTTTTTAAAGAAAGGAAAATGGATAAAAGCTCAACCTCAGGAAGTATTAGACTCATGCAATCTAATCTACAAAAAGTTTTCAACTCACACCCGTCGACTGACCATTGGCAAAAAGTCTACAAACAATCAATGCTGAAGAGGTTTTAGAGAACTGTGTACCCTCTAGCTGCTGGTGAGATGTAAAAGGGTTAAACGCTAATAATGAGAACAGAAAGGAGCTGCGTTGAAAAGGAAAAATTGAGGTACCATTCAATCCAGCAGGCGCACCAATGGGCCTCTCACCTGAGAAGACCAGAATGAAGAAGACCCGGGCTGCAAAAGCTGCACTGCAGCCTTATTCACAATAGACAAGACAGTGAAGCAACCAAAATGTCCATCAACAGATGAAAGGAAAAAGCAGAAGCGGCCCATGTACACAATGAATACTAGCCATGGAAAACAATGAAACACTGCTCTTTGAGACACCATAGATGATCTTGGAGATAATCACAGAACATGAGGTAAGTCGGAAAGCAAAAGTCCTATATCCTATGATATCACTTATACGCGTTCTCTAATAACTGACACAAATGAACATATTTCCACTGAGAAAGTCAATCACAGACTTATTAAAAAAAACTATGCTTATCTACAAGGAAAGGTGGGGGGAATGGATACATGAAGATTGGCGTTACCATATGTATACAAATACATATTATATACATATATCAAAAAGACCGACCATATAGCAAGGAAGGTTTACGGAACACTGTGTAACAATTTACACGGGAAGAGGATCTCTACATAAATAGGTATATAGAATATGTAGATGAACCAGAGTATGTACACCTTGGACAAGCAACATTCTAACCATTACCCCAATTGAAAAAATTAAAACAACCAACTAGGAGTAATGAGACATAAACTTATGGGGGGTTCTCCTGGCACATTCCATTCAAATTTACAACCTAGGCAAACGACTTCCAGAACGGCTCTGCTGCCCTAGTACCCAGATTTGGGAATGGAGAAATGCTGCATCCTTGTGGCCGTTTCCCACAACAGCAGCTTTAAACCCACTGCAAAAGGTCACTAAATATTCACCAATTGCAGGTCTGTAAATGACACCTGCCCTCCAAAAAATACTGAGGTCGAAAATCGACCAAAATATTCTAGAGTGCAACCTTCCAAAAAGAAAATTTGAAGAGGTATATTATACTCACACTTTTTTTTCTTTTTTCTTTTAACAGAAAAGAAAAAGGCGTGGAAAAATGATGAATTGTAGGAATTTTTACAGACATGTAAACCCAAATTACAAAAACCTATCAGCTCACACCAGTCAGAATGGCCATCAACAAAAATGCTGCAAACAAGAAATGCTGACGTGATTGTGGAGAAATGCGTACCCTCGATTCTAAGGGGGACGTGGTACGAGCCACTAATGAAAGCACAATTGAGGTGCCTTGAAAAGGTAAACGTTGAGCTACCATACCAGTCAATCAATCATACCCACTGCTGGGTCTATCACCTGAGAAAATGAAAATCAAAAATCGCAGGCTGGCAATCCTGCACTCCAGCAATATTTACCATAGGCAACACTTGGAAGCAACGAAAGTGTCCATCAACAGAGGAATGCACCAAGAAGAAGTGGTCCATGTACACAATGGAATATTAGCCATGGAAAACATTGAAGCACTGCTCTTTGAGGCACCATAGATGAGCCTGGAGATAATCACAAAACATGAAGGAGGTCGGAAAGCAAAAGACCTATATCTTATATTATCACTTATGGCATTATCTAATAACTGACACAGATGAACATATTTCCAAAGAGAAAGACACTCACAGGCGTAGAAAACAAACTATGCTCATCTAAAAGGAAAGGAGGGGGGAAATTGAGAAATGAAGATTAGTGTTACTATACATATTCAAATACATATTATATACATGTATCAAAAAGATCGAACATATAGCAAGGGAGGTCGACGGAACACTGTAATATTTTACATGGGAAGAGGATCTGTACATTAATAGACATACATAATGTCCAAATGAACTAGATTGTGTACACCTAGGACAAACAATATTCTAAACTTTACCCAGATTTAAAAAATTTTAAAAACCAAGAAGAAGTAATGAGACATAAACTTATGGGGATTTCTCCAGGCAAATTCCATTCTAATTTACAACCTGGACAATGACTTCCAGAAAGGCTCTGCTGCCCTAGAACCCAGATTGGGGAATGGAGAAATGCTACCTCCTTGTGGACGTTTCCCACAACAGCAGCTTTGAAATCACTGCAAAAGGTCACTAAATTTTCACCAACTTGCAGTTCTGTAAATGGCGCCTGCCCTCCAGAAAATTTCTGGGGTCAAAAATCGACCAAAAAATTCAGAAGAGGGCAACCTTCGAAGAAGACAATTTCAAGAGCTATATTGTACTCACGGTTTTTTCTTTTAAGAGAAAAGATAAAGGCATAGGAATATGATGAATTTTAAAAATTTTCATGACATGCATACCCACATTACAAAACCCTATCAGCTCACAGCAGTCAGAATGGCCATTAGGAAAAATGCTGCAAAAAATAAACGGTGAAGGGAGTGTGGAGAAATGCGTACCCTCGGTTGTAAGGGGGGGCATGTAAAGAGCCACTAATGAAAACACAATGTAGGTGCTTTGAAAAGGGAAACAATGAACTACCAGTCCATCAATCACAACCACTGCTTGGCCTATCACCTGAGAAAATGAGAATCAAAAAGTCACAGGCTGGGAAACCTGTATGCCAGCAATATTTACCATAGGCAGCGCTTGGAAGAAATGAAAATGTCCATCAACCGAGGAATGCACCAAGAAGAAGTGGTCCACGTACACAATGGAATATTACTCTAATAATAAATATAAATTAAATTTAAAAACAAACAAAAGCAAGGAGACATCAACATTTGTGGGTTTATCCGGGCACATTGCACTCTAATTTATAACCGAAAAACAACACTGGCCGGTAGGTCTGTTTCCCTAGTACCAGCAAGGGGAACGTAGAAAGGCTGTCGCTCTCTGGCCGTTACCTGCAAAAGCAGGTTTAAAGCCTGAGCTAATGGTCACTTCATATGAACAAGTACTGCAGGGCTGTAAATGAAACCTGCCCTCAAAATGTCTTGAGGGAGATCATGGCCAAAATATTTCAAATGGTGACACATACTTTAAGAAAACACTTTGAAGAAATAAGCTCTCATCACAGCTGGAAAAATAAAAAGGACATGTCTTACAGCTCAATTTCAACGCATTATGAGACACATGCAAATTCAACCACAAAGAGGTATCAGCTCACACCACTCAGAATAACCATCAGCAAAAACTACAAAGAATAAATGCTGAAGGTGCTGGGAAGAAATGCATACCCTCCGCTTTAAGTGGGACGTAACCTGGAAAGAGCCACTAAAGCGAACAGAATAGAGGTGCCTTTAAAAGGTAAACATTGAGCTACCATATGATCCAGCAGACCTATTCCTGGACCTATAACCTAAGAAGACAGAATTGGAAGGACACAGGTACGCAAATCTGCATTGCATAGTATAACAATCGCCAAG
>NW_028121666.1:0-23920 GCF_965194805.1 Balaenoptera borealis
GCACCCTTCCTTTGAAAAGCTAGATGTCCTCAGTGCTCCAACAGCTCCACGGATTCTGTTCTCTCACGTCCTACATGCCATGGAAGTCTGCCTCATTGCCCTCATTGGAGCTACACTAAGAAACACAATCTGCTTCGCCTTCCTCTAGGAACTCTTACCCAAGGACCCCATACCTACCGGAGAAAGGAGACTTGCATTCCTAGTGGAACCAAAGCAGAGTTTTTACTGTTACACTGCAGGACTTTAGAATAGGCATAGGCTCGATAGCATACATAGAACGTTCCCAGGACGAGGGAGTTCGATACATGCAGAACACCCTGTGAAGAAAACTTGTTTCAGACGGGACCAGGGTGTAGCTAGGGTCCTTTTGACTTGTGAGAAATCAGAACGTGTTCAGCTGCATGTTCACCATAAAAGAACACCTGATGGCACAAACCTTGCTTTCCCATTTTAAAAGCTCTATCCGTGCTGCACTGAAGATACCTACCTAACACTGTTTTTGACTGGCCTCTAGTCACTGTGGGCAGCCCTCTGGAAAGAAAAGGAGTTTTCTCTAAGGAAACACGGTGCTTCCATAGCATGGGTGGGAGCTCCTCCTGTCATGCTCTAGAGCTACAGGGAAACTTGACGTGAGTCCTTGCCTCAAGCTAAAGCCTGAAAAGCCCTGCTGAAGCGAAAGCGCTTATCAGTTTCCATTATGTCGTATTCGCCGTTCTGCTTTACTTTAACGATTCTTCACTTTTCCAGACACTAGGCACCCTCGTGTAGGCATCCTTTTTCCTACAAATACAGTGAGTACCAGCAGTCTCCTTTTCCCTTGCAAGAAACATCCAGGCCTAGAAGTCTTTATCAGTCACTCTATGTATTCAGAGTGTAGGGCAACTCGCTGCACCCTTCCTTAGGAAGCTAGATGGACTCAGCTCTTCCACAGCTCCAGGGATTCTGTTCTCTCACATTCTACATGCCATGGAAGTCTGCCTCATTGCCCTCTTTGGAGCTACACTAAGAAACACAATCTGCTTCGCCTTCCTTCTAGGGACTCTTACCCAAGGACCCCATACCTACAGGAGAAAGGAGGCTTGCATTCCTACTGGAACAAAATCACAGATTTTCCTGTTACACTGCAGGACTTTAGAATAGGCTTAGGCCTGATGGCAAACATAGAACGTTCCCAGGATGAGGGAGTTCGATACATGCAGAACACCCTGCGAAGAAAAGTTGATTCAGCAAGGGGCCAGGGTGTAGCTAAAGTCCCTTTTGACGTGTTAGAAATCAGAAGGTGTTCGGCTGCATGTTGACCGGAAAAGAACACCTGATGCCACAAACCTTGCTCTCCCATTTTAAAAGCTGTATGCGTGCTGCACTGAAGATACCTCAATAACACTGTTTTTGACTGGCCTCTAGTCACTGTTGGCAGCCCTCTGGAGAGAAATGGAGTTTTCTCTAAGGAAACACGGTGCTTCCATAGCATGTGTGGGAGCTCCTCCATTCATGCTCTAGAGCTACAGGGAAATTTGACGAGAGTCCTTGCCTCAAGCTAAAGCCTGAAAAGCCCTGCTGAAGCGAAAGCATGTAGCAGTTTCCATTAGGTCGTATTCGCAGTTCTGCTTTACTTTAAGGTTTTTCACTTTTCCAGACACTAGGCAGCCTCGTGTAGGCACTCTTTTTCCTACAAATACAGTGAGTACCAGCAGTCTCCTTTGCCCTTCTAAGAAACATCCAGACCTAGAAGCCTTTCCCAGTCACTCTATGTGTTCAGAGTGTAGGGCAACTCGCTGTCCCCTTCCTTAGGAAGTTAGATGGACTCAGCTCTTCAACAGTTCCAGGGATTCTGTTCTCTCACGTCCTACAACCCATGGAAGTCTGCCTCATTGCCCTCATTGGAGCTACACTAAGAAACACAATCTGCTTCGCCTTCCTTCTAGGAACTCTTACCCAAGGATCCCATACCTACAGGAGAAAGGAGGCTTGCATTCCTACAGGAACCAATGCAAAGTTTTTCCTGTTACCCTGCAGGACTTTCGAATAGGCTTAGGCCCGAAGGGTTACATAGAGCGTTCCAAGGATGAGAGAGTTCGCTACATGCAGAACACCCTGTGAAGAAAAGTTGATTCCGCAAGGGACCATGGTGTAGCGAGAGTCTCTTTTGACTTGTTAGAAATCAGAAGGGTTTCGATAGCATGGTCACCGGAAAGGAAGACCTGATTGCACAAACCTTACTTTCCCATTTTAAAAGCTTTATCCATGCTGCACTGAAGATACCTAAATAACACTGTTTTTGACCGGCCTCTAGTTACCGTAGGCAGCCCTCTGGAAAGAAAAGCAGTTTTCTCTAAGGAAACACGGTGCTTCGATAGCCTGGGTGGGAGCTCCTCCTGTCTCGCTCTAGAGCTACAGGGAAACTTGACGTGAGTCCTTGCCTCAAGCTAAGGCCTGACAAGCCCTGTTGAAGGGAAAGCGCTTAGCAGTTTCCATTAGGTCGTACTCGCAGTTCTGCTTTACTTTAACGTTTCTTCACTTTTCCAGACACTAGGCACCCTCGTGTAGGCACTCTTTTTCCTACAAATACTGTGAGTACCAGCAGGCTCCTCTGCCTTTCTAAGAAACATCCAGACCTAGAAGCCTTTCCCAGTCACTCTATGTGTTCAGAGTGTAGGGCAACTCGCTGTCCCCTTCCTTAGGAAGTTAGATGGACTCAGCTCTTCAACAGTTCCAGGGATTCTGTTCTCTCACGTCCTACAACCCATGGAAGTCTGCCTCATTGCCCTCATTGGAGCTACACTAAGAAACACAATCTGCTTCGCCTTCCTTCTAGGAACTCTTACCCAAGGATCCCATACCTTGAGGAGAAAGGAGTCTTGCATTCCTAGTGGAACCAAAGCATAGTTTGTCCTGTTACCCTGCAGGACTTTAGAATAGGCTTAGGCCTGATGGCATACATAGAACTTTCCAAGGATTAGATACATGCAGAACACCCTGCGAAGAAAAGTTGATTCAGCAAGGGCCAGGGTGTAGCTAGAGTCCCTTTTGACTTGTTAGAAATCAGAAGGTGTCCGGCTGCATGTTCACCGGAAAAGAACACTTGATGCCACAAACCTTGCTCTCCCATTTTAAAAGCTCTATGCGTGCTGCACTGAAGATACCTAAATAACACTGTTTTTGACTGGCCTCGAGTCACTGTTGGCAGCCCTCTGGAAAGAAATGGAGTTTTCTCTAAGGAAACACGGTGCTTCCATAGCATGTGTGGGAGCTCCTCCATTCATGCTCTAGAGCTACAGGGAAATTTGACGTGAGTCCTTGCCTCAAGCTAAGGCCTGAAAAGCCCTGCTGAAGCAAAAGGGGGTAGCACTTTTCATTAGGTCGTATTAGCAGTTCTGCTTTACTTTAACGTTTCTTCACTTTTCCAGACACTAGGCACCCTCGTGTAGGCACTCTTTTTCCTACAAATACAGTGAGTACCAGCAGGCTCCTCTGCCTTTCTAAGAAACATCCAGGCTCAGTAGTCTTTCCCAGTCAGTCTATGTATTCAGAGTTTAGGGCAACTCACTGCAGCCTTCCTTAGGAAGCTAGATGGACTCAGCTCTTCAACAGCTCCACGGATTCTGTTCTCTCACGTCCTACATTTCATGGAAGACTGCCTCATTGCCCTCATTGGAGCTACACTAAGAACCACAATCTGTTTCGCCTTCCTTCTAGGAACTCTTACCCAAGGATCCCATACCTACAGGAGAAAGGAGGCTTCCATTCCTACAGGAACCAATGCAAAGTTTTTCCTGTTACCCTGCAGGACTTTAGAATAGGCTTAGGCCCGAAGGGTTACATAGAGCGTTCCAAGGATGAGAGAGTTCGCTACATGCAGAACACCCTGTGAAGAAAAGTTGATTCCGCAAGGGACCATGGTGTAGCGAGAGTCTCTTTTGACTTGTTAGAAATCAGAAGGGTTTCGATATCATGGTCACCGGAAAAGAAGACCTGATTGCACAAACCTTACTTTCCCATTTTAAAAGCTTTATCCATGCTGCACTGAAGATAACTAAATAAAAATATTTTAGACTGCCTCTAGTCACTGTAGGCAGCCCTCTGGAAAGAAAAGCAGTTTTCTCTAAGGAAACACGGTGCTTCGATACCTGGGTGGGAGTTCCTCCTGTCACGCTCTAGAGCTACAGGGAATCTTGACGTGAGTCCTTGCCTCAAGCTAAGGCCTCAAAAGCCCTGTTGAAGGGAAAGCGCTTAGCAGTTTCCATTAGGTCGTTTTGGCAGTTCTGCTTTACTTTAACGTTTCTTCACTTTTCTAGGCACGTATCAGCCTCGTGTAGGCACACTTTTGCCTACAAATACAGTGAGTACCAGCAGGCTCCTCTGCCTTTCTAAGAAACATCCAGGCTCAGTAGTCTTTCCCAGTCAGTCTATGTATTCAGAAGGTAGGGCAACACACTGCACCCTTCCTTGGGAAAGCTAGATGTCTTCAGTGCTCCAACAGCTCCACGGATTCTGTTCTCTCACGTCCCACATGCCATGGAAGTCTGCCTCATTTCCCTCTTTGGAACTACACTAAGAAACACAATCTGCTTCGCCTTCCTCTAGGAACTCTTACCCAAGGACCCCATACCTATAGGAGAAAGGAGCCTTGCATTCCTAGTGGAACCAAAGCATAGTTTTTCCTGTTACACTGCAGGAATTTAGAATTGGCTTAAGCCCGATAGCATACATAGAACGTTCCAAGGACGAGGGAGTTCGATACATGCAGAACATCCTGTGAAGAAAACTTGTTTCAGCAAGGGACCAGGGTGTAGCTAGAGTCCTTTTGACTTGTGAGAAATCAGAAGGTGTTCGGCTGCATGTTCACCGGAAAAGAACACTTGATGCCACAAACCTTGCTCTCCCATTTTAAAAGCTGTATGCGTGCTGCACTGAAGATACCTAAATAACACTGTTTTTGACTGGCCTCTAGTCACTGTTGGCAGCCCTCTGGAAAGAAATGGAGTTTTCTCTAACGAAACACGGTGCTTCCATAGCATGTGTGGGAGCTCCTCCATTCATGCTCTAGAGCTACAGGGAAATTTGACGTGAGTCCTTGCCTCAAGCTAAGGCCTGAAAAGCCCTGCTGAAGCAAAAGGGTGTAGCACTTTTCATTAGGTCGTATTGGCAGTTCTGCTTTACTTTAACGTTTCTTCACCTTTCCAGACACTAGGCACCCTCGTGTAGGCACTCTTTTTCCTACAAATACAGTGAGTACCAGCAGTCTCCTTTGCCCTTCTAAGAAACATCCAGACCTACAAGCCTTTCCCAGTAAATCTATGTATTCAGAGTGTAGGGCAACACGCTGTACCCTTCCTTAGGAAGTTAGATGGACTCAGCTCTTCAACAGCTCCAGGGATTCTGTTCTCTCACATCCTACGTGCCATGGAAGTCTGCCTCATTGCCTCATTGGAGCACTACTCTAAGAAACACAATCTGCTTCGCCTCCGAAGGGTTACATAGAGCGTTCCAAGGATGAGAGAGTTCGCTACGTGCTGAACACCCTGTGAAGAAAAGTTGATTCAGCAAGGGACCATGGTGTAGCGAGAGTCTCTTTTGACTTGTTGGAAATCAGAAGGGTTTCGATAGCATGTTCACCGGAAAAGAAGACCTGATTGCACAAAATTTACTTTCCCATTTTAAAAGCTTTATCCATGCTGCACTGAAGATACCTAAATAACACTGTTTTAGACTGGCCTCTAGTCACTGTAGGCAGCCCTCTGGGAAGAAAAGCAGTTTTCTCTAAGGAAGCACGGTGCTTCGATAGCATGGGTGGGAGCTCCTCCTGTCACGCTCTAGAGCTACATGGAAACTTGACGTGAGTCCTTGCCTCAAGCTAAGGCCTGAAAAGCCCTGTTGAAGGGAAAGCGCTTAGCAGTTTCCATTAGGTCGTATTCGCAGTTCTGCTTTACTTTAACGTTTCTTCACTTTTCTAGACACGTATCAGCCTCGTGTAGGCATCCTTTTGCCTACAAATACAGTGAGTACCAGCAGGCTCCTCTGCCCTTCTAAGAAACATCCAGGCGTAGAAGCCTTTCCCAGTCAGTCTATGTGTTCAGAGTGTAGGGCAACTCTCTGTCCCCTTTCTTAGGAAGTAGATGGACTCAGCTCTTCAACAGCTCCACGGATTCTGTTCTCTCACGTCCTACATGCCATGGAAGTCTGCCTCATTTCCCTCTTTGGAACTACACTAAGAAACAAAATCTGCTTCGCCTTCCTCTAGGAACTCTTACCCAAGGACCCCATACCTATAGGAGAAAGGAGCCTTGCATTCCTAGTGGAACCAAAGCATAGTTTTTCCTGTTACACTGCAGGACTTTAGAATTGGCTTAAGCCCGAAAGCATACATAGAACGTTCCAAGGACGAGGGAGTTCGATACATGCAGAACACCCTGTGAAGAAAACTTGTTTCAGCAAGGGACCAGGGTGTAGCTAGAGTCTTTTTGACTTGTGAGAAATCAGAACGTGTTCGGCTGCATGTTCACCAGAAAAGAACACCTGATGACACAAACCTTGCTTTCCCATTTTAAAAGCTCTATCCATGCTGCACTGAAGATACCTAAATAACACTGTTTTAGACTGGCCTCTAGTCACTATAGGCAGCCCTCTGGAAAGAAAAGCAGTTTTCTCTAAGGAAACACGGTGCTTCGGTAGCATGGGTGGGAGCTCCTCCTGTCACGCTCTAGAGCTACAGGGAAACTTGACGTGAGTCCTTGCCTCAAGCTAAGGCCTGAAAAGCCGTGCTGAAGGGGAAGCTCTTAGCAGTTTCCATTAGGTCGTATTCGCAGTTCTGCTTTACTTTAACGTTTCTTCACTTTTCCAGACACTAGGCACCCTCGTGTAGGCACACTTTTTCCTACAAATACAGTGAGTACCAGCAGTCTCCTTTGCCCTTCTAAGAAACATCCAGACCTAGAAGCCTTTCCCAGTCACTCTATGTGTTCAGAGTGTAGGGCATCTCGCTGTCCCCTTCCTTAGGAACTAGATGGACTCACCTCTTCAGCAGTTCCAAGGATTCTGTTCTCTCACGTCCTACAACCCATGGAAGTCTGCCTCATTGCCCTCATTGGCGCTACACTAAGAAACACAATCTGCTTCGCCTTCCTTCTAGGAACTCTTACCCAAGGATCCCATACCTACAGGAGAAAGGAGGCTTGCATTCCTACAGGAACCAATGCAAAGTTTTTCCTATTACCCTGCAGGACTTTAGAATAGGCTTAGGCCCGAAGGGTTACATAGAGCGTTCCAAGGATGAGAGAGTTCGCTACATGCAGAACACCCTGTGAAGAAAAGTTGATTCCGCAAGGGACCATGGTGTAGCGAGAGTCTCTTTTGACTTGTTAGAAATCAGAAGGGTTTCGATAGCATGGTCACCGGAAAGGAAGACCTGATTGCACAAACCTTACTTTCCCATTTTAAAAGCTTTATCCATGCTGCACTGAAGATACCTAAACAACACTGTTTTGGACTAGCCACTAGTTACCGTAGGCAGCCCTCTGGAAAGAAAAGCAGTTTTCTCTAAGGAAACACGGTGCTTCGATAGCCTGGGTGGGAGCTCCTCCTGTCTCGCTCTAGAGCTACAGGGAAACTTGACGTGAGTCCTTGCCTCAAGCTAAGGCCTAACAAGCCCTGTTGAAGGGAAAGCGCTTAGCAGTTTCCATTAGGTCGTACTCGCAGTTCTGCTTTACTTTAACGTTTCTTCACTTTTCCAGACACTAGGCACCCTCGTGTAGGCACTCTTTTTCCTACAAATACTGTGAGTACCAGCAGGCTCCTCTGCCTTTCTAAGAAACATCCAGGCGTAGAAGCCTTTCCCAGTCAGTCTATGTATTCAGAGCGTAGGGCAACACACTGTACCCTTCCTTGGGAAAGCTAGATGTCCTCAGCGCTCCAGCAGCTCCATGGATTCTGTTCTCTAAAGTCCTACATGCCACGGAAGTCTGCCTCTTTGCCCCATTGGAATTACACTAAGACACACAATCTGCTTCGCCTTCCTCTAGGAACTCTTATCCAAAGACCCCATACGAACAGGAGAAAGGAGGCTTGCATTCCTATTGGAACCAATGCAAAGTTTTTCCTGTTACACTGCAGGACTTTAGAATAGGCTTACGCCTGATGGCATACATAGAACGTTCCAAGGATTAGATACATGCAGAACACCCCGCGAAGAAAAGTTGATTCAGCAAGGGGTCAGGGTGTAGCTAAAGTCCCTTTTGACTTGTTAGAAATCAGAAGGTGTTCGGCTGCATGTTCACCGGAAAAGAACACCTGATGCCACAAACCTTGCTCTCCCATTTTAAAAGCTCTATGCGTGCTGCACTGAAGATACCTAAATAACACTGTTTTTGACTGGCCTCTAGTCACTGTTGGCAGCCCTCTGGAAAGAAATGGAGTTTTCTCTAAGGAAACACGGTGCTTCCATAGCATGTGTGGGAGCTCCTCCATTCATGCTCTAGAGCTACAGGGAAATTTGACGTGAGTCCTTGCCTGAAGCTTAGGCCTGAAAAGCCCTGCTGAAGTGAAAGCGTGTAGCAGTTTCCATTAGGTCGTATTCGCAGTTCTGCTTTACTTTAACGTTTCTTCACTTTTCCAGACACTAGGCAGCCTCGTGTAGGCACTCTTTTTCCTACAAATACAGTGAGTACCAGCAGTCTCCTTTGCCCTTCTAAGAAACATCCAGACCTAGAAGGCTTTCCCAGTCACTCTATGTGTTCAGAGTGTAGGGCAACTCGCTGTCCCCTTCCTTAGGAAGTTAGATGGACTCAGCTCTTCAACAGCTCCAGGGATTCTGTTCTCTCACGTCCTACATGCCATGGAAGTCTGCCTCATTGCCCTCATTGGAGCTACACTAAGAAAAACAATCTGCTTCGCCTTCCTCTAGGAACTCTTACCCAAGGACCCCATGCCTATAGGAGAAAGGACTCTTGCATTCCTAGTGGAACCAAAGCATAGTTTGTCCTGTTATCCTGCAGGACTTTAGAATAGGCTTAGGCCCGAAGGGTTACATAGAGCGTTCCAAGGATGAGAGAGTTCGCTACATGCAGAACACCCTGTGAAGAAAAGTTGATTCAGCAAGGGACCATGGTGTAGCGAGAGTCTCTTTTGACTTGTTAGAAATCAGAAGGATTTCGATAGCATGTTCACCGGAAAAGAAGACCTGATTGCACAAAACTTACTTTCCCATTTTAAAAGCTTTATCCATGCTGCACTGAAGATACCTAAATAACACTGTTTTTGACTGGCCTCTAGTCACTGTAGGCAGCCCTCTGGAAAGAAAAGCAGTTTTCTCTAAGGAAACACGGTGCTTCGATAGCATGGGTGGGAGCTCCTCCTGTCACGCTCTAGAGCTACAGGGAAACTTGACGTGAGTCCTTGCATGAAGCTAAGGCCTGAAAAGCCCTGTTGAAGGGAAAGCGCTTAGCAGTTTCCATTAGGTCGTATTCGCAGTTCTGCTTTACTTTAACGTTTCTTCACTTTTCTAGACACGTATCAGCCTCGTGTAGGCACACTTTTGCCTACAAATACAGTGAGTACCAGCAGGCTCCTCTGCCTTTCTAAGAAACATCCAGGCTCAGTAGTCTTTCCCAGTCAGTCTATGTATTCAGAGGGTAGGGCAACACACTGCACCCTTCCTTGGGAGGGCTCGTTGTCTTCAGCGCTCCAACAGCTCCACGGATTCTGTTCTCTCACGTCCTACATGCCATGGAAGTCTCCCTCATTTCCCTCTTTGGAACTACACTAAGAAACACAGTCTGCTTCGCCTTCCTCTAGGAACTCTTACCCAAGGACCCCATACCTATAGGAGAAAGGAGCCTTGCATTCCTAGTGGAACCAAAGCATAGTTTTTCCTGTTACACGGCAGGAATTTAGAATTGGCTTAAGCCCGATAGCATACATAGTACGTTCCAAGGACGAGGGAGTTCGATACATGCAGAAGACCCTGTGAAGAAAACTTGTTTCAGCAAGGGACCAGGGTGTAGCTAGAGTCCTTTTGACTTGTGAGAAATCAGAACGTGTTCGGCTGCATGTTCACCAGAAAAGAACACCTGATGACATAAACCTTGCTTTCCCATTTTAAAAGCTCTATCCATGCTGCACTGAAGATACCTAAATAACACTGTTTTAGACTGACCTCTATTCACTGTAGGCAGCCCTCTGGAAAGAAAAGCAGTTTTCTCTAAGGAAACACGGTGCTTCGATAGCCTGGGTGGGAACTCCTCCTGTCACGCTCTAGAGCTACAGGGAAACTTGACGTGAGACCTTGCCTCAAGCTAAGGCCTGAAAAGCCCTGTTGAAGGGAAAGCCCTTAGCAGTTTCCATTAGGTCGTATTCGCAGTTCTGCTTTACTTTAACGTTTCTTCACATTTCTAGACACGTATCAGCCTCGTGTAGGCAAATTTTTGCCTACAAATACAGTGAGTACCAGCAGGCTCCTCTGCCCTTCTAAGAAACATCCAGGTGTAGAAGCCTTTCCCATTCAGTCTATGTATTCAGAGGGTAGGGCAACACACTGTACCCTTCCTTGGGAAAGCTAGATGTCCTCAGCGCTCCAGCAGCTCCACGGATTCTGTTCTCTCAGTCCTACATGCCACGGAAGTCTGCCTCTTTGCCCCACTGTAATTACACTAAGACACACAATCTGTTTCGCCTTCCTCTAGGAACTCTTACCCAAGGACCCCATACCTATAGGAGAAAGGAGCCTTGCATTCCTAGTGGAACCAAAGCATACATTTTCCTGTTACACTGCAGGAATTTAGAATTGGCTTAAGCCCGATAGCATACATAGAACGTTCCAAGGACGAGGGAGTTCGATACATGCAGAACACCCTGTGAAGAAAACTTGTTTCAGACGGGACCAGGGTGTAGCTAGAGTCCTTTTGACTTGTGAGAAATCAGAACGTGTTCGGCTGCATGTTCACCATAAAAGAACACCTGATGGCACAAACCTTGCTTTCCCATTTTAAAAGCTCTATCCATGCTGCACTGAAGATACCTACCTAACACTGTTTTTGACTGGCCTCTAGTCACTGTGGGCAGCCCTCTGGAAAGAAAAGGAGTTTTCTCTAAGGAAACACGGTGCTTCCATAGCATGGGTGGGAGCTCCTCCTGTCATGCTCTAGAGCTACAGGGAAACTTGACGTGAGTCCTTGCCTCAAGCTAAAGCCTGAAAAGCCCTGCTGAAGCGAAAGCGCTTATCAGTTTCCATTATGTCGTATTCGCCGTTCTGCTTTACTTTAACGATACTTCACTTTTCCAGACACTAGGCACCCTCGTGTAGGCATCCTTTTTCCTACAAATACAGTGAGTACCAGCAGTCTCCTTTTCCCTTGCAAGAAACATCCAGGCCTAGAAGTCTTTATCAGTCACTCTATGTATTCAGAGTGTAGGGCAACTCGCTGCACCCTTCCTTAGGAAGCTAGACGGACTCAGCTCTTCCACAGCTCCAGGGATTCTGTTCTCTCACATTCTACATGCCATGGAAGTCTGCCTCATTGCCCTCTTTGGAGCTACACTAAGAAACACAATCTGCTTCGCCTTCCTTCTAGGGACTCTTACCCAAGGACCCCATACCTACAGGAGAAAGGAGGCTTGCATTCCTACTGGAACAAAATCACAGATTTTCCTGTTACACTGCAGGACTTTAGAATAGGCTTAGGCCTGATGGCAAACATAGAACGTTCCCAGGATGAGGGAGTTCGATACATGCAGAACACCCTGCGAAGAAAAGTTGATTCAGCAAGGGGCCAGGGTGTAGCTAGAGTCCCTTTTGACTTGTTAGAAATCAGAAGGTGTTCGGCTGCATGTTGACCGGAAAAGAACACCTGATGCCACAAACCTTGCTCTCCCATTTTAAAAGCTCTATGCGTGCTGCACTGAAGATACCTACATAACACTGTTTTTCACTGGCCTCGAGTCACTGTTGGCAGCCCTCTGGAAAGAAATGGAGTTTTCTCTACGGAAACACGGTGCTTCGATAGCATGGGGGGGAGCTCCTCCTGTCACGCTCTAATGCTACAGGGAAACTTCACGTGAGTCCTTGCCTCAAGCTAAGGCCTGAAAAGCCCTGCTGAAGCAAAAGGGTGTAGCACTTTTCATTAGGTCGTATTGGCAGTTCTGCTTTACTTTAACGTTTCTTCACTTTTCCAGACACTAGCCAGCCTCGTGTAGGCACTCTTTTTCCTACAAATACAGTGAGTACCAGCAGTCTCCTTTGCCCTTCTAAGAAACATCCAGACCTAGAAGCCTTTCCCAATCACTCTATGTGTTCAGTGTGTTGGGCAACTCGCTGTCCCCTTCCTTAGGAAGTAGATCGACTCAGCTCTTCAACAGTTCCCGGGATTCTGTTCTCTGACGTCCTACAACCCATGGAATTCTGCCTCATTACCCTCATTGGAGCTACACTAAGAAACACAATCTGCTTCGCCTTCCTCTAGGAACTCTTACCCAAGGATCCCATACCTACAGGAGAAAGGAGGCTTGCATTCCTACAGGAACCAATGCAAAGTTTTTCCTGTTACCCTGCAGGATTTTAGAATAGGCTTAGGCCCGAAGGGTTACATAGAGCGTTCCAAGGATGAGAGAGTTCGCTACATGCAGAACACGCTGTGAGGAAAAGTTGATTCCGCAAGGGACCATGGTGTAGCGAGAGTCTCTTTTGACTTGTTAGAAATCAGAAGGGTTTCGATAGCATGGTCACTGGAAAGGAAGACCTGATTGCACAAACCTTACTTTCCCATTTTAAAAGCTTTATCCATGCTGCACTGAAGATACCTAAATAACACTGTTTTTGACTAGCCTCTAGTTACCGTAGGCAGCCCTCTGGAAAGAAAAGCAGTTTTCTCTAAGGAAACACGGTGCTTCGATAGCCTGGGTGGGAGCTCCTCCTGTCTCGCTCTAGAGCTACAGGGAAACTTGACGTGAGTCCTTGCCTCAAGCTAAGGCCTGAAAAGCCCTGTTGAAGGGAAAGCGCTTAGCAGTTTCCATTAGGTCGTACTCGCAGTTCTGCTTTACTTTAACGTTTCTTCACTTTTCTAGACACGTATCAGCCTCCTGTAGGCACACTTTTGCCTACAAATACAGTGAGTACCAGCAGGCTCCTCTGCCTTTCTAAGAAACATCCAGGCTTAGTAGTCTTTCCCAGTCAGTCTATGTATTCAGAGGGTAGGGCAACACACTGCACCCTTCCTTGGGAAAGCTAGATGTCCTCAGCGCTCCAACAGCTCCACGGATTCTGTTCTCTAAACTCCTACATGCCATGGAAGTCTGCCTCATTACCCTCATTGGAGCTACACTAAGAAACACAATCTGCTTCGCCATCCTGTAGGATCTCTTACCCAAGGACCCCATACCTATAGGAGAAAGGAGCCTTGCATTCCTAGTGGAACCAAAGCATAGTTTTTCCTCTTACACTGCAGGATTTAGAATTGGCTTAAGCCCGATAGCATACATAGAACGTTCCAAGGACGAGGGAGTTCGATACATGCAGAACACCCTGTGAAGAAAACTTGTTTCAGCAAGGGACCAGGGTGTAGCTAGGGTCCTTTTGACTTGTTAGAAATCAGAAGGTGTTCGGCTGCATGTTCACCGGAAAAGAACACTTGATGCCACAAACCTTGCTCTCCCATTTTAAAAGCTGTATGCGTGCTGCACTGAAGATACCTAAATAACACTGTTTTTGACTGGCCTCTAGTCACTGTTGGCAGCCCTCTGGAAAGAAATGGAGTTTTCTCTAACGAAACACGGTGCTTCCATAGCATGTGTGGGAGCTCCTCCATTCATGCTCTAGAGCTACAGGGAAATTTGACGTGAGTCCTTGCCTCAAGCCAAGGCCTGAAAAGCCCTGCTGAAGCAAAAGGGTGTAGCACTTTTCATTAGGTCGTATTGGCAGTTCTGCTTTACTTTAACGTTTCTTCACCTTTCCAGACACTAGGCACCCTCGTGTAGGCACTCTTTTTCCTACAAATACAGTGAGTACCAGCAGTCTCCTTTTCCCTTCTAAGAAACATCCAGACCTACAAGCCTTTCCCAGTAACTCTATGTATTCAGAGTGTAGGGCAACACGCTGTACCATTCCTTAGGAAGTTAGACAGACTCAGCTCTTCCACAGCTCCAGGGATTCTGTTCTCTCACATCCTACATGCCATGGAAGTCTGCCTCATTGCCCTCATTGGAGCTACACTAAGAAACACAATCTGCTTCGCCTTCCTTCTAGGAACTCTTACCCAAGGTCCCCATACCTACAGGAGAAAGGAGGCTTGCATTCCTAGTGGAACCAAAGCATAGTTTGTCCTGTTATCCTGCAGGACTTTAGAATAGGCTTAGGCCCGAAGGGTTACATAGAGCGTTCCAAGGATGAGAGAGTTCGCTACATGCAGAACACCCTGCGAAGAAAAGTTGATTCAGCAAGGGACCATGGTATAGCAAGAGTCTCTTTTGACTTGTTGGAAATCAGAAGGGTTTCGATAGCATGTTCACCGGAAAAGAAGACCTGATTGCACAAACCTTGCTTTCCCATGTTTAAAGCTTTATCCATGCTGCACTGAAGATACCTAAATAACACTGTTTTAGACTGCCTCTAGTCACTGTAGGCAGCCCTCTGGAAAGAAAAGCAGTTTTCTCTAAGGAAACACGGTGCTTCGATAGCCTGGGTGGGAGTTCCTCCTGTCACGCTCTAGAGCTACAGGGAATCTTGACGTGAGTCCTTGCCTCAAGCTAAGGCCTCAAAAGCCCTGTTGAAGGGAAAGCGCTTAGCAGTTTCCGTTAGGTCGTTTTGGCAGTTCTACTTTACTTTAACATTTCTTCACTTTTCTAGACACGTATCAGCCTCATGTAGGCACACTTTTGCTTACAAATACAGTGAGTACCAGCAGGCTCCTCTGCCTTTCTAAGAAACATGTAGGCTCAGTAGTGTTTCCCAGTCAGTCTATGTATTCAGAAGGTAGGGCAACACACTGCACCCTTCCTTGGGAAAGCTAGATGTCTTCAGCGCTCCAACAGCTCCACGGATTCTGTTCTCTCACGTCCTACATGCCATGGAAGTCTGCCTCATTTCCCTCTTTGGAACTACACTAAGAAACACAATCTGCTTCGCCTTCCTCTAGGAACTCTTACCCAAGGACCCCATACCTACAGGAGAAAGGAGCCTTGCATTCCTAGTGGAACCAAAGCATAGTTTTTCCTGTTACACTGCAGGACTTTAGAATTGGCTTAAGCCCGAAAGCATACATAGAACGTTTCAAGGACGAGGGAGTTCGATACATGCAGAACACCCTGTGAAGAAAACTTGTTTCAGCAAGGGACCAGGGTGTAGCTAGAGTCTTTTTGACTTGTGAGAAATCAGAACATGTTCGGCTGCATGTTCACCAGAAAAGAACACCTGATGACACAAACCTTGCTTTCCCATTTTAAAAGCTCTATCCATGCTGCACTGAAGATACCTAAATAACACTGTTTTAGACTGGCCTCTAGTCACTATAGGCAGCCCTCTGGAAAGAAAAGCAGTTTTCTCTAAGGAAACACGGTGCTTTGATAGCATGGGTGGGAGCTCCTCCTGTCACGCTCTAGAGCTACAGGGAAACTTGACGTGAGTCCTTGCCTCAAGCTAAGGCCTGAAAAGCCGTGCTGAAGGGGAAGCGCTTAGCAGTTTCCATTAGGTCGTATTCGCAGTTCTGCTTTACTTTAACGTTTCTTCACTTTTCCAGACACTAGGCACCCTCGTGTAGGCACACTTTTTCCTACAAATACAGTGAGTACCAGCAGTCTCCTTTGCCCTTCTAAGAAACATCCAGACCTAGAAGCCTTTCCCAGTCACTCTATGTTTTCAGAGTGTAGGGCATCTCGCTGTCCCCTTCCTTAGGAAGTAGATGGACTCACCTCTTCAGGAGTTCAAGGGATTCTGTTCTCTCACGTCCTACAACCCATGGAAGTCTGCCTCATTGCCCTCATTGGAGCTACACGAAGAAACACAATCTGCTTCGCCTTCCTTCTAGGAACTCTTACCCAAGGATCCCATACCTACAGGAGAAAGGAGGCTTGCATTCCTACAGGAACCAATGCAAAGTTTTTCCTATTACCCTGCAGGACTTTAGAATAGGCTTAGGCCCGAAGGGTTACATAGAGCGTTCCAAGGATGAGAGAGTTCGCTACATGCAGAACACCCTGTGAAGAAAAGTTGATTCCGCAAGGGACCATGGTGTAGCGAGAGTCTCTTTTGACTTGTTAGAAATCAGAAGGGTTTCGATAGCATGTTCACCGGAAAAGAAGACCTGATTGCACAAACCTTACTTTCCCATTTTAAAAGCTGTATCCATGCTGCACTGAAGATACCTAAATAATACTGTTTTGGACTAGCCACTAGTTACCGTAGGCAGCCCTCTAGAAAGAAAAGCAGTTTTCTCTAAGGAAACACGGTGCTTCGATAGCCTGGGTGGGAGCTCCTCCTGTCTCGCTCTAGAGCTACAGGGAAACTTGACGTGAGTCCTTGCCTCAAGCTAAGGCCTAACAAGCCCTGTTGAAGGGAAAGCGCTTAGCAGTTTCCATTAGGTCGTACTCGCAGTTCTGCTTTACTTTAACGTTTCTTCACTTTTCCAGATACTAGGCACCCTAGTGTAGGCACTTTTTCCTACAAATACAGTGAGTACCAGCAGTCTCCTTTGCCCTTCTAAGAAACATCCAGACCTAGAAGCCTTTCCCAGTCACTCTATATGTTCAGAATGTAGGGCAACTCGCTGTCCCCTTCCTTAGGAAGTTAGATGGACTCAGCTCTTCAACAGCTAAATAATGATTCTGTTCTCTCACGTCCTACATGCCATGGAAGTCTGCCTCATTGCCCTCATTGGAGCTACACTAAGAAACACAATCTGCTTCGCCTTCCTCTAGGAACTCTTACCCAAGGACCCCATACCTATAGGAGAAAGGAGCCTTGCATTCCTAGTGGAACCAAAGCATTGTTTTTCGTGTTACCCTGCAGGACTTTAGAATAGGCTTAGGCCCGATGGGTTACATAGAGCGTTCCAAGGATGAGAGAGTTCGCTACATGCAGAACACCCTGTGAAGAAAAGTTGATTCCGCAAGGGACCATGGTGTAGCGAGAGTCTCTTTTGACTTGTTGGAAATCAGAAGGGTTTCGATAGCATGTTCACCGGAAAAGAAGACATGATTGCACAAAACTTACTTTCCCATGGTAAAAGCTTTATCCATGCTGCACTGAAGATACCTAAATAACACTGTTTTAGACTGTCTCTAGTCACTGTAGGCAGCCCTCTGGAAAGAAAAGCAGTTTTCTCTAAGGAAACACGGTGCTTCGATAGGCTGGGTGGGAGTTCTTCCTCTCATGCTCTAGAGCTGCAGGGAATCTTGACGTGAGTCCTTGCCTCAAGCTAAGGCCTGAAAAGCCCTGGTGAAGCGAAAGCGTGTAGGAGTTTCCATTAGGTCGTATTCGCAGTTCTGCTTTACTTTAAAGTTTCTTCTCTTTTCCAGACACTAGGCACCCTCGTGTAGGCACTCTTTTTCCTACAAATACAGTGAGTACCAGCAGGCTCCTCTGCCTTTCTAAGAAACATCCAGGCTCAGTAGTCTTTCCCAGTCAGTGTATGTATTCAGAGGGTAGGGCAACACCCTGCACCCTTCCTTGGGAAAGCTAGATGTCCTCAGCGCTCCAACAGCTCCACGGATTCTGTTCTCTCACGTCCTACATGCCATGGAAGTCTGCCTCATTGCCCTCATTGGAGCT
Source organism: Balaenoptera borealis (assembly GCF_965194805.1). Lineage (NCBI taxonomy): Eukaryota > Metazoa > Chordata > Mammalia > Artiodactyla > Balaenopteridae > Balaenoptera > Balaenoptera borealis. The sequence goes on from NW_028121666.1 coordinate 17,750, forward strand.
ACACTAAGAAACACAATCTGCTTCGCCTTCCTCTAGGAACTCTTACCAAAGGACCCCATACCTATAGGAGAAAGGAGCCTTGCATTCCTAGTGGAACCAAAGCATAGTTTGTCCTGTTACCCTGCAGGACTTTAGAATAGGCTTAGGCCCGAAGGGTTACATAGAGTGTTCCAAGGATGAGAGAGTTCGCTACGTGCTGAACACCCTGTGAAGAAAAGTTGATTCAGCAAGGGACCATGGTGTAGCGAGAGTCTCTTTTGACTTGTTGGAAATCAGAAGGATTTCGATAGCATGTTCACCGGAAAAGAAGACCTGATTGCACAAAATTTACTTTCCCATTTTAAAAGCTTTATCCATGCTGCACTGAAGATACCTAAATAACACTGTTTTAGACTGGCCTCTAGTCACTGTAGGCAGCCCTCTGGAAAGAAAAGCAGTTTTCTCTAAGGAAGCACGGTGCTTCGATAGCATGGGTGGGAGCTCCTCCTGTCACGCTCTAGAGCTACAGGGAAACTTGACGTGAGTCCTCGCATGAAGCTAAGGCCTGAAAAGCCCTGTTGAAGGGAAAGCGCTTAGCAGTTTCCATTAGGTCGTATTCACAGTTCTGCTTTACTTTAACGTTTCTTCACTTTTCTAGACACGTATCAGCCTCGTGTAGGCATCCTTTTGCCTACAAATACAGTGAGTACCAGCAGGCTCCTCTGCCCTTCTAAGAAACATCCAGGCGTAGAAGCCTTTCCCAGTCAGTCTATGTATTCAGAGGGTAGGGCAACACACTGTACCCTTCCTTGGGAAAGCTAGATGTCCTCAGCGCTCCAGCAGCTCCATGGATTCTGTTCTCTCAGTCTTACATGCCATGGTAGTCTGCCTCATTGCCCCCCTTGGAATTACACTAAGACACACAATCTGCTTCGCCTTCCTCTAGGAACTCTTACCCAAAGACCCCATACCTACAGGAGAAAGGAGGCTTGAATTCCTACTGGAACCAATGCAAAGTTTTTCCTGTTACACTGCAGGACTTTAGAATAGGCTTAGGCCTGATGGCATACATAGAACGTTCCAAGGATGAGGGAGTTCGATACATGCAGAACACCCTGCGAAGAAAAGTTGATTCAGCAAGGGGCCAGGGTGTAGCTAGAGTCCCTTTTGACTTGTGAGAAATCAGAAGGTTTTCGGCTGCATGTTCACCAGAAAAGAACACTTGATGCCACAAACCTTGCTCTCCCATTTTAAAAGCTGTATGCGTGCTGCACTGAAGATACCTAAATAACACTGTTTTTGACTGGCCTCTAGTCACTGTTGGCAGCCCTCTGGAAAGAAATGGAGTTTTCTCTAAGGAAACACGGTGCTTCCATAGCATGTGTGGGAGCTCCTGCATTCATGCTCTACAGCTACAGGGAAATTTGACGTGAGTCCTTGCCTCAAGATAAGGCCTGAAAAGCCCTGGTGAAGCGAAAGCGTGTAGCAGTTTCCATTAGGTCGTATTCGCAGTTCTGCTTTACTTTAAAGTTTCTTCACTTTTCCAGACACTAGGTACCCTCGTGTAGGCACTCTTTTTCCTACAAATACAGTGAGTACCAGCATTCTCCTTTGCCCTTCTAAGGAACATCCATATCTAGAAGCTTTTCCCAGTCGCTCTATGTATTCAGAGTTTAGGGCAACTCGCTGCACACTTCCTTAGGAAGCTAGATGGACTCAGCTCTTCAACAGCTCCAGGGATTCTGTTCTCTCACGTCCTATATTTCATGGAAGTCTGCCTCATTGCCCTCATGGGAGCTACACTAAGAAACACAATCTGCTTCGCCTTCCTTCTAGGAACTCTTACCCAAGCACCCCATACCTAAAGGAAAAGGAGGCTTGCATTCCTATTGGAACCAAAGCAAAGTTTTTCCCGTTCCACGACAGGACTTTAGAATAGGTTTCGGCCCGAAGGCTTACATAGAGCGTTCCAAGGATGAGAGAGTTCACTACATGCCGAACACCGTGTGAAGAAAAGTTGATTCAGCAAGGGACCATGGTGTAGCGAGAGTCTCTTTTGACTTGTTAGAAGTCAGAAGGGTTTCGGCTGCATGTTCACCGGAAAAGAAGACCTGATGGCACAAGCCTTGCTTTCCCATTTTAAATCTCTATCGATGCTGCCCTGAAGGTACCTAAATAACACTTTTTTCGACTGGCCTCTATTCACTGTAGGCAGCCCTCTGGAAAGAAAAGTAGTTTTCCCTAAGGAAACACGGTGCTTCGATAGCATGTGTGGGCGCTCCTCCTGTCACGCTCAAGAGCTACAGGGAAACTTGACGTGAGTCCTTGCCACAAGCTAAGGCCTGAAAAGCCCTGCTGAAGGGAAAGCGCTTAGCAGTTGCCATTAGGTCGTATTCGCAGTTCTGTGTTATTTTAACGTTTCTTCACTTTTCTAGACACGTATCAGCCTCGTGTAGGTACACTTTTGCCTACAAATACAGGGAGTACCAGCCGGCTCCTCTGCCTTTCTAAGAAACATCCAGGCTCAGTAGTCTTTCCCAGTCAGTCTATGCATTCAGAAGGTAGGGCAACACACTGCACCCTTCCTTGGGAAAGCTAGATGTCCTCAGCGCTCCAGCAGCTCCAGGGATTCTGTTCTCTCACGTCCTACATGCCATGGAATTCTGCCTCATTGCCCCCATTGGAATTACACTAAGAAACACAATCTGCTTCGCCTTCCTCTAGGAACTCTTACCCAAAGACCCCATACCTACAGGAGAAAGGAGGCTTGCATTCCTACTGGAACCAAATCACAGTTTTTCCTGTTACACTGCAGGACCTTAGAATAGGCTTAGGCCTGATAGCAGACATAGAATGCTCAAAGGATGAGGGATTTCGATACATGCAGAACACCCTGTGAAGAAAAGTTGATTCAGCAAGGGGCCAGGGTGTAGCTAGAGTCCCTTTTGACTTGTTAGAAATCAGAAGGTGTTCGGCTGCATGTTCACCGGAAAAGAACCCCTGATGCCACAAACCTTGCTCTCCCATTTTAAAAGCTCTATCCATGCTGCACTGAAGATACCTAAATACACTGTTTTTGACTGGCCTCTAGTCACTGTGGGCAGCCCTCTGGAAAGAAAAGCAGTTTTCTCTAAGGAAGCGCGGTGCTTCCATAGCTTGGGTGGGAGCTCCTCCATTCCTGCTCTAGAGCTACAGGGATATTTGACGTCAGTCCTTGCCTCAAGCTAAGGCCTGAAAAGCCCTGCTTAAGCGAAATCGTGTAGCAGTTTCCATTATGTCGTATTCGCAGTTCTGCTTTACTTTAACGTTTCTTCACTTTTCTAGACACTTAGCACCCCCGTGTAGGCACCCTTTTGCCTACAAATACAGTGAGTACCAGCAGGCTCCTCTCCCCTTCTAAGAAACATCCAGACCTAGAAGCCTTTCCCAGTCACTCTATGTATTCAGAGTGTAGGGCAACTCGCTGTAGCCTTCCTTAGGAAGCTAGATGGACTCAGCTCTTCAACAGCTCCAGGGATTCTGTTCTCTCACGTCCTACATTTCATGAAAGTCTGCCTCATTGCCCTCATTAGAGCTACACTAAGAAAAACAACCTGCTTCGCCTTCATTCTAGGAACTCTTACCCAAGGACCCCATACCTACAGGAGAAAGGAGGCTTGCATTCCTACAGGAACCAATGCAAAGTTTTTCCTGTTACACTGCAGGTCTTTAGAATAGGCTTAGGCCCGAAGTGTTACATGGAGCGTTCTAATGATCATAGAGTTCGCTACATGCAGAACACCCTGTGAAGTAAAGTGGATTCAGCAAGGGACCATGGTGTTGCTAGAGTCTCTTTTGACTTGTGAGAAATCAGAAGGGTTTCGGCTGCATGTTCACCGGAAAAGAAGACCTGATGGCAGTAACCTTGCTTTCCCATATTAAAAGGTCTATCCATGCTGCACTGAAGATACCTACATAACACTGTTTTTGACTGGCCTCGAGTCACTGTAGCCAGCCCTCTGGAAAGAAAAGCAGCTTTCTCTAAAGAAACACGGTGTTTCGATATCATGGGTGGGAGCTCCTCCTGTCATGCTCTAGAGCTACAGGGAAACTTGACGTGAATCCTTGCCTCAAGCTAAAGACTGAAAAGCCCTGCTGAAGCGAAATCGTGTAGCAGTTTCCATTATGTCGTATTCGCAGTTCTGCTTTACTTTAAAGTTTCTTCACTTTTCCAGACACTAGGCACCCTCGTGTATGCATTCTTTTTCCTAAAAATACAGTGAGTACCAGCAGTCTCCTTTGCCCTTCTAAGAAACATCCAAACCTAGAAGCCTTTCCCAGTCGCTCTATGTATTTAGAGTGTAGTGCAACTCGCTGTGCCCTTATTTAAGAAGCTAGATGGACTCAGCTCTTCAACGGCTCCAGGGATTCTGTTCTCTCACGTCCTACATGCCAGGGAAGTCTGCCTATTTGCCCTCATTGGTGCTACACTAAGAAACACAATCTGCTTCGCCTTCTTCTAGGATCACTTACCCAAGGTCCCCATACCTACAGGAGAAAGGAGGCTTGCATTCCTACTGGAACCAAAGCAAAGTTTCTCCTGTTACACTGCAGGGCTTCAGAATAGGCTTAGGCCCGAAGGGTTACATAGAGCGTTCCAAGGATGAGAGAGTTCGCTACATGCAGAACACCCTGTGAAGAAAAGTTGATTCAGAAAGGGACCAGGGTGTGGCTAGAGTCTCTTTTGACTTCTTAGAAATCAGAAGGGTTTTGGCTGCATGTTCATCGGAAAAGAAGACCTGATGGCACAAGCCTTGCTTTCCCTTTTTAAGTCTCTATCGATGCTGCCCTGAAGATACCTAAATAACACTGTTTTTGACTGGCCTCTATTCACTGTAGGCCGCCGTCTGGAAAGAAAGTATTTTTCTCTAAGGAAACACGGTGCTTCCATAGCATGGGTGGGAGCTCCTCCTGTCATGCTCTAGAGGTACAGGGAAACATGACGTGAGTCCTTGCCTAAGCTAAGGTCTGAAAAGCCCTGCTGAAGCGAAAGCGCTTAGCAGTTTCCATTAGGTCGTAGTCGCAGTTCTGCTTTACTTTAACGTTTCTTCACTTTTCTAGACACGTAGCAGCCTCGTGTAGGCACTCTTTTGCCTACAAATACAGTGAGTACCAGCCGTCTCCTCTGCCTTTCTGAGAAACATCCAGGCTCAGTAGTCTTTCCCAATCAGTCTATGTATTCAGAGGGTAGGGCAACACCCTGCACCCGTCCTTGGGAAAGCTAGATGTCCTCAGCGCTCCAACAGCTCCATGGATTCTGTTCTCTCACGTCCTACATGCCATGGAAGTCTGCCTCATTGCCCTCATTGGAGGTACAGTAAGAAATACAATCTGCTTCGCCTTCCTCTAGGAACTCTTACCCAAGGACCCCATACCTACAGGAGAAAGGACCCTTGCATTCCTAGTGTAACCAAAGCATAATTTTTCCTGTTACACTGCAGGACTTTAGATTAGGCTTAAGCCCGATAGCATACATAGAACGTTCCAAGGACGAGGGAGTTCGATACATGCAGAACACCCTGTGAAGAAAACTTGTTTCAGCAAGGGACCAGGGTGTAGCTAGGGTCCTTTTGACTTGTGAGAAATCAGAACGTGTTCGGCTGCATGTTCACCATAAAAGAACACCTGATGGCACAAACCTTGCTTTCCCATTTTAAAAGCTCTATCCGTGCTGCACTGAAGATACCTACATAACACTGTTTTTGACTGGCCTCTAGTCACTGTTGGCAGCCCTCTGGAAAGAAATGGAGTTTTCTCTAAGGAAACACGGAGCTTCCATAGCATGTGTGGGAGCTCCTCCATTCACGCTCTAGAGCTACAGGGAAATTTGACGTGAGTCCTTGCATCAAACTAAGGCCTGAAAAGCCCTGTTGAAGCGAAAGCGTGTAGCAGTTTCCATTAGGTCGTATTCGCATTTCTGCTTTACTTTAACGTTTCTTCACTTTTCAAGACACTAGGCACCCTCCTGTAGGCACCCTTTCTCCTACAAATAGAGTGAGTACCAGCAGTCTCCTTCGCCCTTCTAAGAAACATCCAGACCTAGAAGCCTTTCCCAGTCACTCTATGTTTTCAGAGTGTAGGGCAACTCGCTGCACCATTCCTTAGGAAGCTAGATGGACTCAGCTCTTCAACAGCTCCATGGATTCTGTTTTC
>NW_028121665.1:0-23866 GCF_965194805.1 Balaenoptera borealis
CTGGAAGTGCGGCTCTCAAACTGGATTGGAAGAAGCTTCCAAGCATAGTGTTCTTTCATGTACCAAAGAGAACCCAAGTGTCTGAGGCTGCTAGCGGTGTTGCTGGAGAGAACTGGCATCCCCGTGGGCCTGTCGGCTCATTTGCTCTTTCTGACCCTCGAAGGAAAGTCTTCCAAAAAGCCTTTGGGACCCGCTTAGAGAGAACAGCTGCGAAGCTGATGCACAGAACTTTGACATAGAGACTAGCCCTGGGTCCCAAGCAGCCACCTATCTCTGGAGAGTACGTACCCCACCCAGGGATTCAAGCAGGGAGTTGGCCTTGTACAACTTACGCAGGACACTGGGAGGAGATGGAGGGCCACTCTACCTGCGCTCACACTACGTGGCCCGGAGAAGTTATCACGCAGCAGAATTCAACACCCTCCCACTACACGTGTGTAGCCAAAAGAGGCGCTGGGCAGTGGGTGTTCTCAGCCCAAGAGCAGTCCTTGTTCTGGGCCGCACCTGCTCTGTGGTTCAAAGGTTCTCTGAGTCTGCTCCTTTGGAGGCATTTCAGAGCGGACGCTATCCCCGGGCTGCCGAAGCAAAGAGGCATAGCGGCCTTTCACACTGAAGGCATGGGCTTGTTTCCCATTCAGAGAGTGTATGTTGCCCCTCCCAGGCTGGAGGCGCGTTAGGTGACACCCTTTGGGCCGTGCCCCTGGAAAATGCAAGGGGCTGTACCCGATTTGGGCTGCCTGGTGAAACCACTAGCAGTCACCAGCACCCTGAGTACCTTTCCTGAAGTCTGAGTCCTAGCTAGGTAAACTCGGCCTTCGGAGGCGAGAGGGGAGCAAACATGTTCAACTTGTGGGGAAAGTCTTGGACCAATGACCAGTATGCTTGTGCTTGGGCGAGGCTTAGGCAGGAGCTTTCCAACACAGGGTTTTGACCTTACCATAAGCCGTCCCTTTGGGCTGAAGCAGGCGGCGGGTCTGTGTGTATCACAGTCTGGGAAGGAGGGCCTCAGGTGAGTCTGCCAACTGACTGCCCTCCATCATAGCCAGCTGAGAAAATATGGCAAGGCTGATGGAACCCACTTACAGCGAAATGTTTCTCTTCAGAAGAGGAGATGTTGCTACCAAACGTCAGCAGCTCCTCAGAGTGCTGTTCTGGTGTAGACTAGGGCAAGCTCCCACGGTCCGAAGATTATGAACGACGGCTCTTTTCCAGTTGCTTCATCCGAGAGAGAGCCAGAAGGGCTGATCTCAACAAATAGGGCTGCACACCGCGAGTGCTTCGGGCAGGGCAGTCCTGAGCCAGTGTGCCACCTAAGGAATGAAAGCAAAGTTTCCTAGCCGCAGGAAAGCAGACCGAGGCCTGCTGTTTTCTCTAGGCGATTGACGTGAGCTTGAGGGTGAGGCCTGTACTACATTGTGGAAAAGCTCGGGGTCACGGCTGTCTTCCTCCCTCTCTCGGGCCCATGCCCTGGGCTCAGCCATGGGGGAATGCTGAGTGGGAGAGACTGCCTCTCTGCCGGACTCAGAAGGCTTCCTCCCTTTAGGGCAAGTCCGTTTGTGTCTTACTTCGTGGAGGAGGAATGAGGGCGCCCAGAGATATTCTGACATGAAATGCCTAACGACAGAGGATCTGGAGGAGCTGGTTTGTCAGTGGAAGGAGCCAAAAAGCCTGCATTCCTAAGGCCTCTCTGAGAACTGCCAAGACACTCTGCCGTCATAGGCCTAAGAACTGGAAATTGGGACGGCAAGGCAACACTTGGAATCCTAGGATGCACTGGAAGTGCGGCTCTCAAACTGGATTGGAAGAAGCTTCCAAGCATAGTGTTCTTTCATGTACCAAAGAGAACCCAAGTGTCTGAGGCTGCTAGCGGTGTTGCTGGAGAGAACTGGCATCCCCGTGGGCCTGTCGGCTCATTTGCTCTTTCTGACCCTCGAAGGAAAGTCTTCCAAAAAGCCTTTGGGACCCGCTTAGAGAGAACAGCTGCGAAGCTGATGCACAGAACTTCGACATAGAGACTAGCCCTGGGTCCCAAGCAGCCACCTATCTCTGGAGAGTACGTACCCCACCCAGGGATTCAAGCAGGGAGTTGGCCTTGTACAACTTACGCAGGACACTGGGAGGAGATGGAGGGCCACTCTACCTGCGCTCACACTACGTGGCCCGGAGAAGTTATCACGCAGCAGAATTCAACACCCTCCCACTACACGTGTGTAGCCAAAAGAGGCGCTGGGCAGTGGGTGTTCTCAGCCCAAGAGCAGTCCTTGTTCTGGGCCGCACCTGCTCTGTGGTTCAAAGGTTCTCTGAGTCTGCTCCTTTGGAGGCATTTCAGAGCGGACGCTATCCCCGGGCTGCCGAAGCAAAGAGGCATAGCGGCCTTTCACACTGAAGGCATGGGCTTGTTTCCCATTCAGAGAGTGTATGTTGCCCCTCCCAGGCTGGAGGCGCGTTAGGTGACACCCTTTGGGCCGTGCCCCTGGAAAATGCAAGGGGCTGTACCCGATTTGGGCTGCCTGGTGAAACCACTAGCAGTCACCAGCACCCTGAGTACCTTTCCTGAAGTCTGAGTCCTAGCTAGGTAAACTCGGCCTTCGGAGGCGAGAGGGGAGCAAACATGTTCAACTTGTGGGGAAAGTCTTGGACCAATGACCAGTATGCTTGTGCTTGGGCGAGGCTTAGGCAGGAGCTTTCCAACACAGGGTTTTGACCTTACCATAAGCCGTCCCTTTGGGCTGAAGCAGGCGGCGGGTCTGTGTGTATCACAGTCTGGGAAGGAGGGCCTCAGGTGAGTCTGCCAACTGACTGCCCTCCATCATAGCCAGCTGAGAAAATATGGCAAGGCTGATGGAACCCACTTACAGCGAAATGTTTCTCTTCAGAAGAGGAGATGTTGCTACCAAACGTCAGCAGCTCCTCAGAGTGCTGTTCTGGTGTAGACTAGGGCAAGCTCCCACGGTCCGAAGATTATGAACGACGGCTCTTTTCCAGTTGCTTCATCCGAGAGAGAGCCAGAAGGGCTGATCTCAACAAATAGGGCTGCACACCGCGAGTGCTTCGGGCAGGGCAGTCCTGAGCCAGTGTGCCACCTAAGGAATGAAAGCAAAGTTTCCTAGCCGCAGGAAAGCAGACCGAGGCCTGCTGTTTTCTCTAGGCGATTGACGTGAGCTTGAGGGTGAGGCCTGTACTACATTGTGGAAAAGCTCGGGGTCACGGCTGTCTTCCTCCCTCTCTCGGGCCCATGCCCTGGGCTCAGCCATGGGGGAATGCTGAGTGGGAGAGACTGCCTCTCTGCCGGACTCAGAAGGCTTCCTCCCTTTAGGGCAAGTCCGTTTGTGTCTTACTTCGTGGAGGAGGAATGAGGGCGCCCAGAGATATTCTGACATGAAATGCCTAACGACAGAGGATCTGGAGGAGCTGGTTTGTCAGTGGAAGGAGCCAAAAAGCCTGCATTCCTAAGGCCTCTCTGAGAACTGCCAAGACACTCTGCCGTCATAGGCCTAAGAACTGGAAATTGGGACGGCAAGGCAACACTTGGAATCCTAGGATGCACTGGAAGTGCGGCTCTCAAACTGGATTGGAAGAAGCTTCCAAGCATAGTGTTCTTTCATGTACCAAAGAGAACCCAAGTGTCTGAGGCTGCTAGCGGTGTTGCTGGAGAGAACTGGCATCCCCGTGGGCCTGTCGGCTCATTTGCTCTTTCTGACCCTCGAAGGAAAGTCTTCCAAAAAGCCTTTGGGACCCGCTTAGAGAGAACAGCTGCGAAGCTGATGCACAGAACTTCGACATAGAGACTAGCCCTGGGTCCCAAGCAGCCACCTATCTCTGGAGAGTACGTACCCCACCCAGGGATTCAAGCAGGGAGTTGGCCTTGTACAACTTACGCAGGACACTGGGAGGAGATGGAGGGCCACTCTACCTGCGCTCACACTACGTGGCCCGGAGAAGTTATCACGCAGCAGAATTCAACACCCTCCCACTACACGTGTGTAGCCAAAAGAGGCGCTGGGCAGTGGGTGTTCTCAGCCCAAGAGCAGTCCTTGTTCTGGGCCGCACCTGCTCTGTGGTTCAAAGGTTCTCTGAGTCTGCTCCTTTGGAGGCATTTCAGAGCGGACGCTATCCCCGGGCTGCCGAAGCAAAGAGGCATAGCGGCCTTTCACACTGAAGGCATGGGCTTGTTTCCCATTCAGAGAGTGTATGTTGCCCCTCCCAGGCTGGAGGCGCGTTAGGTGACACCCTTTGGGCCGTGCCCCTGGAAAATGCAAGGGGCTGTACCCGATTTGGGCTGCCTGGTGAAACCACTAGCAGTCACCAGCACCCTGAGTACCTTTCCTGAAGTCTGAGTCCTAGCTAGGTAAACTCGGCCTTCGGAGGCGAGAGGGGAGCAAACATGTTCAACTTGTGGGGAAAGTCTTGGACCAATGACCAGTATGCTTGTGCTTGGGCGAGGCTTAGGCAGGAGCTTTCCAACACAGGGTTTTGACCTTACCATAAGCCGTCCCTTTGGGCTGAAGCAGGCGGCGGGTCTGTGTGTATCACAGTCTGGGAAGGAGGGCCTCAGGTGAGTCTGCCAACTGACTGCCCTCCATCATAGCCAGCTGAGAAAATATGGCAAGGCTGATGGAACCCACTTACAGCGAAATGTTTCTCTTCAGAAGAGGAGATGTTGCTACCAAACGTCAGCAGCTCCTCAGAGTGCTGTTCTGGTGTAGACTAGGGCAAGCTCCCACGGTCCGAAGATTATGAACGACGGCTCTTTTCCAGTTGCTTCATCCGAGAGAGAGCCAGAAGGGCTGATCTCAACAAATAGGGCTGCACACCGCGAGTGCTTCGGGCAGGGCAGTCCTGAGCCAGTGTGCCACCTAAGGAATGAAAGCAAAGTTTCCTAGCCGCAGGAAAGCAGACCGAGGCCTGCTGTTTTCTCTAGGCGATTGACGTGAGCTTGAGGGTGAGGCCTGTACTACATTGTGGAAAAGCTCGGGGTCACGGCTGTCTTCCTCCCTCTCTCGGGCCCATGCCCTGGGCTCAGCCATGGGGGAATGCTGAGTGGGAGAGACTGCCTCTCTGCCGGACTCAGAAGGCTTCCTCCCTTTAGGGCAAGTCCGTTTGTGTCTTACTTCGTGGAGGAGGAATGAGGGCGCCCAGAGATATTCTGACATGAAATGCCTAACGACAGAGGATCTGGAGGAGCTGGTTTGTCAGTGGAAGGAGCCAAAAAGCCTGCATTCCTAAGGCCTCTCTGAGAACTGCCAAGACACTCTGCCGTCATAGGCCTAAGAACTGGAAATTGGGACGGCAAGGCAACACTTGGAATCCTAGGATGCACTGGAAGTGCGGCTCTCAAACTGGATTGGAAGAAGCTTCCAAGCATAGTGTTCTTTCATGTACCAAAGAGAACCCAAGTGTCTGAGGCTGCTAGCGGTGTTGCTGGAGAGAACTGGCATCCCCGTGGGCCTGTCGGCTCATTTGCTCTTTCTGACCCTCGAAGGAAAGTCTTCCAAAAAGCCTTTGGGACCCGCTTAGAGAGAACAGCTGCGAAGCTGATGCACAGAACTTCGACATAGAGACTAGCCCTGGGTCCCAAGCAGCCACCTATCTCTGGAGAGTACGTACCCCACCCAGGGATTCAAGCAGGGAGTTGGCCTTGTACAACTTACGCAGGACACTGGGAGGAGATGGAGGGCCACTCTACCTGCGCTCACACTACGTGGCCCGGAGAAGTTATCACGCAGCAGAATTCAACACCCTCCCACTACACGTGTGTAGCCAAAAGAGGCGCTGGGCAGTGGGTGTTCTCAGCCCAAGAGCAGTCCTTGTTCTGGGCCGCACCTGCTCTGTGGTTCAAAGGTTCTCTGAGTCTGCTCCTTTGGAGGCATTTCAGAGCGGACGCTATCCCCGGGCTGCCGAAGCAAAGAGGCATAGCGGCCTTTCACACTGAAGGCATGGGCTTGTTTCCCATTCAGAGAGTGTATGTTGCCCCTCCCAGGCTGGAGGCGCGTTAGGTGACACCCTTTGGGCCGTGCCCCTGGAAAATGCAAGGGGCTGTACCCGATTTGGGCTGCCTGGTGAAACCACTAGCAGTCACCAGCACCCTGAGTACCTTTCCTGAAGTCTGAGTCCTAGCTAGGTAAACTCGGCCTTCGGAGGCGAGAGGGGAGCAAACATGTTCAACTTGTGGGGAAAGTCTTGGACCAATGACCAGTATGCTTGTGCTTGGGCGAGGCTTAGGCAGGAGCTTTCCAACACAGGGTTTTGACCTTACCATAAGCCGTCCCTTTGGGCTGAAGCAGGCGGCGGGTCTGTGTGTATCACAGTCTGGGAAGGAGGGCCTCAGGTGAGTCTGCCAACTGACTGCCCTCCATCATAGCCAGCTGAGAAAATATGGCAAGGCTGATGGAACCCACTTACAGCGAAATGTTTCTCTTCAGAAGAGGAGATGTTGCTACCAAACGTCAGCAGCTCCTCAGAGTGCTGTTCTGGTGTAGACTAGGGCAAGCTCCCACGGTCCGAAGATTATGAACGACGGCTCTTTTCCAGTTGCTTCATCCGAGAGAGAGCCAGAAGGGCTGATCTCAACAAATAGGGCTGCACACCGCGAGTGCTTCGGGCAGGGCAGTCCTGAGCCAGTGTGCCACCTAAGGAATGAAAGCAAAGTTTCCTAGCCGCAGGAAAGCAGACCGAGGCCTGCTGTTTTCTCTAGGCGATTGACGTGAGCTTGAGGGTGAGGCCTGTACTACATTGTGGAAAAGCTCGGGGTCACGGCTGTCTTCCTCCCTCTCTCGGGCCCATGCCCTGGGCTCAGCCATGGGGGAATGCTGAGTGGGAGAGACTGCCTCTCTGCCGGACTCAGAAGGCTTCCTCCCTTTAGGGCAAGTCCGTTTGTGTCTTACTTCGTGGAGGAGGAATGAGGGCGCCCAGAGATATTCTGACATGAAATGCCTAACGACAGAGGATCTGGAGGAGCTGGTTTGTCAGTGGAAGGAGCCAAAAAGCCTGCATTCCTAAGGCCTCTCTGAGAACTGCCAAGACACTCTGCCGTCATAGGCCTAAGAACTGGAAATTGGGACGGCAAGGCAACACTTGGAATCCTAGGATGCACTGGAAGTGCGGCTCTCAAACTGGATTGGAAGAAGCTTCCAAGCATAGTGTTCTTTCATGTACCAAAGAGAACCCAAGTGTCTGAGGCTGCTAGCGGTGTTGCTGGAGAGAACTGGCATCCCCGTGGGCCTGTCGGCTCATTTGCTCTTTCTGACCCTCGAAGGAAAGTCTTCCAAAAAGCCTTTGGGACCCGCTTAGAGAGAACAGCTGCGAAGCTGATGCACAGAACTTTGACATAGAGACTAGCCCTGGGTCCCAAGCAGCCACCTATCTCTGGAGAGTACGTACCCCACCCAGGGATTCAAGCAGGGAGTTGGCCTTGTACAACTTACGCAGGACACTGGGAGGAGATGGAGGGCCACTCTACCTGCGCTCACACTACGTGGCCCGGAGAAGTTATCACGCAGCAGAATTCAACACCCTCCCACTACACGTGTGTAGCCAAAAGAGGCGCTGGGCAGTGGGTGTTCTCAGCCCAAGAGCAGTCCTTGTTCTGGGCCGCACCTGCTCTGTGGTTCAAAGGTTCTCTGAGTCTGCTCCTTTGGAGGCATTTCAGAGCGGACGCTATCCCCGGGCTGCCGAAGCAAAGAGGCATAGCGGCCTTTCACACTGAAGGCATGGGCTTGTTTCCCATTCAGAGAGTGTATGTTGCCCCTCCCAGGCTGGAGGCGCGTTAGGTGACACCCTTTGGGCCGTGCCCCTGGAAAATGCAAGGGGCTGTACCCGATTTGGGCTGCCTGGTGAAACCACTAGCAGTCACCAGCACCCTGAGTACCTTTCCTGAAGTCTGAGTCCTAGCTAGGTAAACTCGGCCTTCGGAGGCGAGAGGGGAGCAAACATGTTCAACTTGTGGGGAAAGTCTTGGACCAATGACCAGTATGCTTGTGCTTGGGCGAGGCTTAGGCAGGAGCTTTCCAACACAGGGTTTTGACCTTACCATAAGCCGTCCCTTTGGGCTGAAGCAGGCGGCGGGTCTGTGTGTATCACAGTCTGGGAAGGAGGGCCTCAGGTGAGTCTGCCAACTGACTGCCCTCCATCATAGCCAGCTGAGAAAATATGGCAAGGCTGATGGAACCCACTTACAGCGAAATGTTTCTCTTCAGAAGAGGAGATGTTGCTACCAAACGTCAGCAGCTCCTCAGAGTGCTGTTCTGGTGTAGACTAGGGCAAGCTCCCACGGTCCGAAGATTATGAACGACGGCTCTTTTCCAGTTGCTTCATCCGAGAGAGAGCCAGAAGGGCTGATCTCAACAAATAGGGCTGCACACCGCGAGTGCTTCGGGCAGGGCAGTCCTGAGCCAGTGTGCCACCTAAGGAATGAAAGCAAAGTTTCCTAGCCGCAGGAAAGCAGACCGAGGCCTGCTGTTTTCTCTAGGCGATTGACGTGAGCTTGAGGGTGAGGCCTGTACTACATTGTGGAAAAGCTCGGGGTCACGGCTGTCTTCCTCCCTCTCTCGGGCCCATGCCCTGGGCTCAGCCATGGGGGAATGCTGAGTGGGAGAGACTGCCTCTCTGCCGGACTCAGAAGGCTTCCTCCCTTTAGGGCAAGTCCGTTTGTGTCTTACTTCGTGGAGGAGGAATGAGGGCGCCCAGAGATATTCTGACATGAAATGCCTAACGACAGAGGATCTGGAGGAGCTGGTTTGTCAGTGGAAGGAGCCAAAAAGCCTGCATTCCTAAGGCCTCTCTGAGAACTGCCAAGACACTCTGCCGTCATAGGCCTAAGAACTGGAAATTGGGACGGCAAGGCAACACTTGGAATCCTAGGATGCACTGGAAGTGCGGCTCTCAAACTGGATTGGAAGAAGCTTCCAAGCATAGTGTTCTTTCATGTACCAAAGAGAACCCAAGTGTCTGAGGCTGCTAGCGGTGTTGCTGGAGAGAACTGGCATCCCCGTGGGCCTGTCGGCTCATTTGCTCTTTCTGACCCTCGAAGGAAAGTCTTCCAAAAAGCCTTTGGGACCCGCTTAGAGAGAACAGCTGCGAAGCTGATGCACAGAACTTTGACATAGAGACTAGCCCTGGGTCCCAAGCAGCCACCTATCTCTGGAGAGTACGTACCCCACCCAGGGATTCAAGCAGGGAGTTGGCCTTGTACAACTTACGCAGGACACTGGGAGGAGATGGAGGGCCACTCTACCTGCGCTCACACTACGTGGCCCGGAGAAGTTATCACGCAGCAGAATTCAACACCCTCCCACTACACGTGTGTAGCCAAAAGAGGCGCTGGGCAGTGGGTGTTCTCAGCCCAAGAGCAGTCCTTGTTCTGGGCCGCACCTGCTCTGTGGTTCAAAGGTTCTCTGAGTCTGCTCCTTTGGAGGCATTTCAGAGCGGACGCTATCCCCGGGCTGCCGAAGCAAAGAGGCATAGCGGCCTTTCACACTGAAGGCATGGGCTTGTTTCCCATTCAGAGAGTGTATGTTGCCCCTCCCAGGCTGGAGGCGCGTTAGGTGACACCCTTTGGGCCGTGCCCCTGGAAAATGCAAGGGGCTGTACCCGATTTGGGCTGCCTGGTGAAACCACTAGCAGTCACCAGCACCCTGAGTACCTTTCCTGAAGTCTGAGTCCTAGCTAGGTAAACTCGGCCTTCGGAGGCGAGAGGGGAGCAAACATGTTCAACTTGTGGGGAAAGTCTTGGACCAATGACCAGTATGCTTGTGCTTGGGCGAGGCTTAGGCAGGAGCTTTCCAACACAGGGTTTTGACCTTACCATAAGCCGTCCCTTTGGGCTGAAGCAGGCGGCGGGTCTGTCTGTATCACAGTCTGGGAAGGAGGGCCTCAGGTGAGTCTGCCAACTGACTGCCCTCCATCATAGCCAGCTGAGAAAATATGGCAAGGCTGATGGAACCCACTTACAGCGAAATGTTTCTCTTCAGAAGAGGAGATGTTGCTACCAAACGTCAGCAGCTCCTCAGAGTGCTGTTCTGGTGTAGACTAGGGCAAGCTCCCACGGTCCGAAGATTATGAACGACGGCTCTTTTCCAGTTGCTTCATCCGAGAGAGAGCCAGAAGGGCTGATCTCAACAAATAGGGCTGCACACCGCGAGTGCTTCGGGCAGGGCAGTCCTGAGCCAGTGTGCCACCTAAGGAATGAAAGCAAAGTTTCCTAGCCGCAGGAAAGCAGACCGAGGCCTGCTGTTTTCTCTAGGCGATTGACGTGAGCTTGAGGGTGAGGCCTGTACTACATTGTGGAAAAGCTCGGGGTCACGGCTGTCTTCCTCCCTCTCTCGGGCCCATGCCCTGGGCTCAGCCATGGGGGAATGCTGAGTGGGAGAGACTGCCTCTCTGCCGGACTCAGAAGGCTTCCTCCCTTTAGGGCAAGTCCGTTTGTGTCTTACTTCGTGGAGGAGGAATGAGGGCGCCCAGAGATATTCTGACATGAAATGCCTAACGACAGAGGATCTGGAGGAGCTGGTTTGTCAGTGGAAGGAGCCAAAAAGCCTGCATTCCTAAGGCCTCTCTGAGAACTGCCAAGACACTCTGCCGTCATAGGCCTAAGAACTGGAAATTGGGACGGCAAGGCAACACTTGGAATCCTAGGATGCACTGGAAGTGCGGCTCTCAAACTGGATTGGAAGAAGCTTCCAAGCATAGTGTTCTTTCATGTACCAAAGAGAACCCAAGTGTCTGAGGCTGCTAGCGGTGTTGCTGGAGAGAACTGGCATCCCCGTGGGCCTGTCGGCTCATTTGCTCTTTCTGACCCTCGAAGGAAAGTCTTCCAAAAAGCCTTTGGGACCCGCTTAGAGAGAACAGCTGCGAAGCTGATGCACAGAACTTCGACATAGAGACTAGCCCTGGGTCCCAAGCAGCCACCTATCTCTGGAGAGTACGTACCCCACCCAGGGATTCAAGCAGGGAGTTGGCCTTGTACAACTTACGCAGGACACTGGGAGGAGATGGAGGGCCACTCTACCTGCGCTCACACTACGTGGCCCGGAGAAGTTATCACGCAGCAGAATTCAACACCCTCCCACTACACGTGTGTAGCCAAAAGAGGCGCTGGGCAGTGGGTGTTCTCAGCCCAAGAGCAGTCCTTGTTCTGGGCCGCACCTGCTCTGTGGTTCAAAGGTTCTCTGAGTCTGCTCCTTTGGAGGCATTTCAGAGCGGACGCTATCCCCGGGCTGCCGAAGCAAAGAGGCATAGCGGCCTTTCACACTGAAGGCATGGGCTTGTTTCCCATTCAGAGAGTGTATGTTGCCCCTCCCAGGCTGGAGGCGCGTTAGGTGACACCCTTTGGGCCGTGCCCCTGGAAAATGCAAGGGGCTGTACCCGATTTGGGCTGCCTGGTGAAACCACTAGCAGTCACCAGCACCCTGAGTACCTTTCCTGAAGTCTGAGTCCTAGCTAGGTAAACTCGGCCTTCGGAGGCGAGAGGGGAGCAAACATGTTCAACTTGTGGGGAAAGTCTTGGACCAATGACCAGTATGCTTGTGCTTGGGCGAGGCTTAGGCAGGAGCTTTCCAACACAGGGTTTTGACCTTACCATAAGCCGTCCCTTTGGGCTGAAGCAGGCGGCGGGTCTGTCTGTATCACAGTCTGGGAAGGAGGGCCTCAGGTGAGTCTGCCAACTGACTGCCCTCCATCATAGCCAGCTGAGAAAATATGGCAAGGCTGATGGAACCCACTTACAGCGAAATGTTTCTCTTCAGAAGAGGAGATGTTGCTACCAAACGTCAGCAGCTCCTCAGAGTGCTGTTCTGGTGTAGACTAGGGCAAGCTCCCACGGTCCGAAGATTATGAACGACGGCTCTTTTCCAGTTGCTTCATCCGAGAGAGAGCCAGAAGGGCTGATCTCAACAAATAGGGCTGCACACCGCGAGTGCTTCGGGCAGGGCAGTCCTGAGCCAGTGTGCCACCTAAGGAATGAAAGCAAAGTTTCCTAGCCGCAGGAAAGCAGACCGAGGCCTGCTGTTTTCTCTAGGCGATTGACGTGAGCTTGAGGGTGAGGCCTGTACTACATTGTGGAAAAGCTCGGGGTCACGGCTGTCTTCCTCCCTCTCTCGGGCCCATGCCCTGGGCTCAGCCATGGGGGAATGCTGAGTGGGAGAGACTGCCTCTCTGCCGGACTCAGAAGGCTTCCTCCCTTTAGGGCAAGTCCGTTTGTGTCTTACTTCGTGGAGGAGGAATGAGGGCGCCCAGAGATATTCTGACATGAAATGCCTAACGACAGAGGATCTGGAGGAGCTGGTTTGTCAGTGGAAGGAGCCAAAAAGCCTGCATTCCTAAGGCCTCTCTGAGAACTGCCAAGACACTCTGCCGTCATAGGCCTAAGAACTGGAAATTGGGACGGCAAGGCAACACTTGGAATCCTAGGATGCACTGGAAGTGCGGCTCTCAAACTGGATTGGAAGAAGCTTCCAAGCATAGTGTTCTTTCATGTACCAAAGAGAACCCAAGTGTCTGAGGCTGCTAGCGGTGTTGCTGGAGAGAACTGGCATCCCCGTGGGCCTGTCGGCTCATTTGCTCTTTCTGACCCTCGAAGGAAAGTCTTCCAAAAAGCCTTTGGGACCCGCTTAGAGAGAACAGCTGCGAAGCTGATGCACAGAACTTTGACATAGAGACTAGCCCTGGGTCCCAAGCAGCCACCTATCTCTGGAGAGTACGTACCCCACCCAGGGATTCAAGCAGGGAGTTGGCCTTGTACAACTTACGCAGGACACTGGGAGGAGATGGAGGGCCACTCTACCTGCGCTCACACTACGTGGCCCGGAGAAGTTATCACGCAGCAGAATTCAACACCCTCCCACTACACGTGTGTAGCCAAAAGAGGCGCTGGGCAGTGGGTGTTCTCAGCCCAAGAGCAGTCCTTGTTCTGGGCCGCACCTGCTCTGTGGTTCAAAGGTTCTCTGAGTCTGCTCCTTTGGAGGCATTTCAGAGCGGACGCTATCCCCGGGCTGCCGAAGCAAAGAGGCATAGCGGCCTTTCACACTGAAGGCATGGGCTTGTTTCCCATTCAGAGAGTGTATGTTGCCCCTCCCAGGCTGGAGGCGCGTTAGGTGACACCCTTTGGGCCGTGCCCCTGGAAAATGCAAGGGGCTGTACCCGATTTGGGCTGCCTGGTGAAACCACTAGCAGTCACCAGCACCCTGAGTACCTTTCCTGAAGTCTGAGTCCTAGCTAGGTAAACTCGGCCTTCGGAGGCGAGAGGGGAGCAAACATGTTCAACTTGTGGGGAAAGTCTTGGACCAATGACCAGTATGCTTGTGCTTGGGCGAGGCTTAGGCAGGAGCTTTCCAACACAGGGTTTTGACCTTACCATAAGCCGTCCCTTTGGGCTGAAGCAGGCGGCGGGTCTGTGTGTATCACAGTCTGGGAAGGAGGGCCTCAGGTGAGTCTGCCAACTGACTGCCCTCCATCATAGCCAGCTGAGAAAATATGGCAAGGCTGATGGAACCCACTTACAGCGAAATGTTTCTCTTCAGAAGAGGAGATGTTGCTACCAAACGTCAGCAGCTCCTCAGAGTGCTGTTCTGGTGTAGACTAGGGCAAGCTCCCACGGTCCGAAGATTATGAACGACGGCTCTTTTCCAGTTGCTTCATCCGAGAGAGAGCCAGAAGGGCTGATCTCAACAAATAGGGCTGCACACCGCGAGTGCTTCGGGCAGGGCAGTCCTGAGCCAGTGTGCCACCTAAGGAATGAAAGCAAAGTTTCCTAGCCGCAGGAAAGCAGACCGAGGCCTGCTGTTTTCTCTAGGCGATTGACGTGAGCTTGAGGGTGAGGCCTGTACTACATTGTGGAAAAGCTCGGGGTCACGGCTGTCTTCCTCCCTCTCTCGGGCCCATGCCCTGGGCTCAGCCATGGGGGAATGCTGAGTGGGAGAGACTGCCTCTCTGCCGGACTCAGAAGGCTTCCTCCCTTTAGGGCAAGTCCGTTTGTGTCTTACTTCGTGGAGGAGGAATGAGGGCGCCCAGAGATATTC
This sequence comes from Balaenoptera borealis, assembly GCF_965194805.1. NCBI lineage: Eukaryota > Metazoa > Chordata > Mammalia > Artiodactyla > Balaenopteridae > Balaenoptera > Balaenoptera borealis. Next base: position 14,013 of record NW_028121665.1, read on the forward strand.
TGACATGAAATGCCTAACGACAGAGGATCTGGAGGAGCTGGTTTGTCAGTGGAAGGAGCCAAAAAGCCTGCATTCCTAAGGCCTCTCTGAGAACTGCCAAGACACTCTGCCGTCATAGGCCTAAGAACTGGAAATTGGGACGGCAAGGCAACACTTGGAATCCTAGGATGCACTGGAAGTGCGGCTCTCAAACTGGATTGGAAGAAGCTTCCAAGCATAGTGTTCTTTCATGTACCAAAGAGAACCCAAGTGTCTGAGGCTGCTAGCGGTGTTGCTGGAGAGAACTGGCATCCCCGTGGGCCTGTCGGCTCATTTGCTCTTTCTGACCCTCGAAGGAAAGTCTTCCAAAAAGCCTTTGGGACCCGCTTAGAGAGAACAGCTGCGAAGCTGATGCACAGAACTTTGACATAGAGACTAGCCCTGGGTCCCAAGCAGCCACCTATCTCTGGAGAGTACGTACCCCACCCAGGGATTCAAGCAGGGAGTTGGCCTTGTACAACTTACGCAGGACACTGGGAGGAGATGGAGGGCCACTCTACCTGCGCTCACACTACGTGGCCCGGAGAAGTTATCACGCAGCAGAATTCAACACCCTCCCACTACACGTGTGTAGCCAAAAGAGGCGCTGGGCAGTGGGTGTTCTCAGCCCAAGAGCAGTCCTTGTTCTGGGCCGCACCTGCTCTGTGGTTCAAAGGTTCTCTGAGTCTGCTCCTTTGGAGGCATTTCAGAGCGGACGCTATCCCCGGGCTGCCGAAGCAAAGAGGCATAGCGGCCTTTCACACTGAAGGCATGGGCTTGTTTCCCATTCAGAGAGTGTATGTTGCCCCTCCCAGGCTGGAGGCGCGTTAGGTGACACCCTTTGGGCCGTGCCCCTGGAAAATGCAAGGGGCTGTACCCGATTTGGGCTGCCTGGTGAAACCACTAGCAGTCACCAGCACCCTGAGTACCTTTCCTGAAGTCTGAGTCCTAGCTAGGTAAACTCGGCCTTCGGAGGCGAGAGGGGAGCAAACATGTTCAACTTGTGGGGAAAGTCTTGGACCAATGACCAGTATGCTTGTGCTTGGGCGAGGCTTAGGCAGGAGCTTTCCAACACAGGGTTTTGACCTTACCATAAGCCGTCCCTTTGGGCTGAAGCAGGCGGCGGGTCTGTGTGTATCACAGTCTGGGAAGGAGGGCCTCAGGTGAGTCTGCCAACTGACTGCCCTCCATCATAGCCAGCTGAGAAAATATGGCAAGGCTGATGGAACCCACTTACAGCGAAATGTTTCTCTTCAGAAGAGGAGATGTTGCTACCAAACGTCAGCAGCTCCTCAGAGTGCTGTTCTGGTGTAGACTAGGGCAAGCTCCCACGGTCCGAAGATTATGAACGACGGCTCTTTTCCAGTTGCTTCATCCGAGAGAGAGCCAGAAGGGCTGATCTCAACAAATAGGGCTGCACACCGCGAGTGCTTCGGGCAGGGCAGTCCTGAGCCAGTGTGCCACCTAAGGAATGAAAGCAAAGTTTCCTAGCCGCAGGAAAGCAGACCGAGGCCTGCTGTTTTCTCTAGGCGATTGACGTGAGCTTGAGGGTGAGGCCTGTACTACATTGTGGAAAAGCTCGGGGTCACGGCTGTCTTCCTCCCTCTCTCGGGCCCATGCCCTGGGCTCAGCCATGGGGGAATGCTGAGTGGGAGAGACTGCCTCTCTGCCGGACTCAGAAGGCTTCCTCCCTTTAGGGCAAGTCCGTTTGTGTCTTACTTCGTGGAGGAGGAATGAGGGCGCCCAGAGATATTCTGACATGAAATGCCTAACGACAGAGGATCTGGAGGAGCTGGTTTGTCAGTGGAAGGAGCCAAAAAGCCTGCATTCCTAAGGCCTCTCTGAGAACTGCCAAGACACTCTGCCGTCATAGGCCTAAGAACTGGAAATTGGGACGGCAAGGCAACACTTGGAATCCTAGGATGCACTGGAAGTGCGGCTCTCAAACTGGATTGGAAGAAGCTTCCAAGCATAGTGTTCTTTCATGTACCAAAGAGAACCCAAGTGTCTGAGGCTGCTAGCGGTGTTGCTGGAGAGAACTGGCATCCCCGTGGGCCTGTCGGCTCATTTGCTCTTTCTGACCCTCGAAGGAAAGTCTTCCAAAAAGCCTTTGGGACCCGCTTAGAGAGAACAGCTGCGAAGCTGATGCACAGAACTTTGACATAGAGACTAGCCCTGGGTCCCAAGCAGCCACCTATCTCTGGAGAGTACGTACCCCACCCAGGGATTCAAGCAGGGAGTTGGCCCTTGTACAACTTACGCAGGACACTGGGAGGAGATGGAGGGCCACTCTACCTGCGCTCACACTACGTGGCCCGGAGAAGTTATCACGCAGCAGAATTCAACACCCTCCCACTACACGTGTGTAGCCAAAAGAGGCGCTGGGCAGTGGGTGTTCTCAGCCCAAGAGCAGTCCTTGTTCTGGGCCGCACCTGCTCTGTGGTTCAAAGGTTCTCTGAGTCTGCTCCTTTGGAGGCATTTCAGAGCGGACGCTATCCCCGGGCTGCCGAAGCAAAGAGGCATAGCGGCCTTTCACACTGAAGGCATGGGCTTGTTTCCCATTCAGAGAGTGTATGTTGCCCCTCCCAGGCTGGAGGCGCGTTAGGTGACACCCTTTGGGCCGTGCCCCTGGAAAATGCAAGGGGCTGTACCCGATTTGGGCTGCCTGGTGAAACCACTAGCAGTCACCAGCACCCTGAGTACCTTTCCTGAAGTCTGAGTCCTAGCTAGGTAAACTCGGCCTTCGGAGGCGAGAGGGGAGCAAACATGTTCAACTTGTGGGGAAAGTCTTGGACCAATGACCAGTATGCTTGTGCTTGGGCGAGGCTTAGGCAGGAGCTTTCCAACACAGGGTTTTGACCTTACCATAAGCCGTCCCTTTGGGCTGAAGCAGGCGGCGGGTCTGTGTGTATCACAGTCTGGGAAGGAGGGCCTCAGGTGAGTCTGCCAACTGACTGCCCTCCATCATAGCCAGCTGAGAAAATATGGCAAGGCTGATGGAACCCACTTACAGCGAAATGTTTCTCTTCAGAAGAGGAGATGTTGCTACCAAACGTCAGCAGCTCCTCAGAGTGCTGTTCTGGTGTAGACTAGGGCAAGCTCCCACGGTCCGAAGATTATGAACGACGGCTCTTTTCCAGTTGCTTCATCCGAGAGAGAGCCAGAAGGGCTGATCTCAACAAATAGGGCTGCACACCGCGAGTGCTTCGGGCAGGGCAGTCCTGAGCCAGTGTGCCACCTAAGGAATGAAAGCAAAGTTTCCTAGCCGCAGGAAAGCAGACCGAGGCCTGCTGTTTTCTCTAGGCGATTGACGTGAGCTTGAGGGTGAGGCCTGTACTACATTGTGGAAAAGCTCGGGGTCACGGCTGTCTTCCTCCCTCTCTCGGGCCCATGCCCTGGGCTCAGCCATGGGGGAATGCTGAGTGGGAGAGACTGCCTCTCTGCCGGACTCAGAAGGCTTCCTCCCTTTAGGGCAAGTCCGTTTGTGTCTTACTTCGTGGAGGAGGAATGAGGGCGCCCAGAGATATTCTGACATGAAATGCCTAACGACAGAGGATCTGGAGGAGCTGGTTTGTCAGTGGAAGGAGCCAAAAAGCCTGCATTCCTAAGGCCTCTCTGAGAACTGCCAAGACACTCTGCCGTCATAGGCCTAAGAACTGGAAATTGGGACGGCAAGGCAACACTTGGAATCCTAGGATGCACTGGAAGTGCGGCTCTCAAACTGGATTGGAAGAAGCTTCCAAGCATAGTGTTCTTTCATGTACCAAAGAGAACCCAAGTGTCTGAGGCTGCTAGCGGTGTTGCTGGAGAGAACTGGCATCCCCGTGGGCCTGTCGGCTCATTTGCTCTTTCTGACCCTCGAAGGAAAGTCTTCCAAAAAGCCTTTGGGACCCGCTTAGAGAGAACAGCTGCGAAGCTGATGCACAGAACTTTGACATAGAGACTAGCCCTGGGTCCCAAGCAGCCACCTATCTCTGGAGAGTACGTACCCCACCCAGGGATTCAAGCAGGGAGTTGGCCCTTGTACAACTTACGCAGGACACTGGGAGGAGATGGAGGGCCACTCTACCTGCGCTCACACTACGTGGCCCGGAGAAGTTATCACGCAGCAGAATTCAACACCCTCCCACTACACGTGTGTAGCCAAAAGAGGCGCTGGGCAGTGGGTGTTCTCAGCCCAAGAGCAGTCCTTGTTCTGGGCCGCACCTGCTCTGTGGTTCAAAGGTTCTCTGAGTCTGCTCCTTTGGAGGCATTTCAGAGCGGACGCTATCCCCGGGCTGCCGAAGCAAAGAGGCATAGCGGCCTTTCACACTGAAGGCATGGGCTTGTTTCCCATTCAGAGAGTGTATGTTGCCCCTCCCAGGCTGGAGGCGCGTTAGGTGACACCCTTTGGGCCGTGCCCCTGGAAAATGCAAGGGGCTGTACCCGATTTGGGCTGCCTGGTGAAACCACTAGCAGTCACCAGCACCCTGAGTACCTTTCCTGAAGTCTGAGTCCTAGCTAGGTAAACTCGGCCTTCGGAGGCGAGAGGGGAGCAAACATGTTCAACTTGTGGGGAAAGTCTTGGACCAATGACCAGTATGCTTGTGCTTGGGCGAGGCTTAGGCAGGAGCTTTCCAACACAGGGTTTTGACCTTACCATAAGCCGTCCCTTTGGGCTGAAGCAGGCGGCGGGTCTGTGTGTATCACAGTCTGGGAAGGAGGGCCTCAGGTGAGTCTGCCAACTGACTGCCCTCCATCATAGCCAGCTGAGAAAATATGGCAAGGCTGATGGAACCCACTTACAGCGAAATGTTTCTCTTCAGAAGAGGAGATGTTGCTACCAAACGTCAGCAGCTCCTCAGAGTGCTGTTCTGGTGTAGACTAGGGCAAGCTCCCACGGTCCGAAGATTATGAACGACGGCTCTTTTCCAGTTGCTTCATCCGAGAGAGAGCCAGAAGGGCTGATCTCAACAAATAGGGCTGCACACCGCGAGTGCTTCGGGCAGGGCAGTCCTGAGCCAGTGTGCCACCTAAGGAATGAAAGCAAAGTTTCCTAGCCGCAGGAAAGCAGACCGAGGCCTGCTGTTTTCTCTAGGCGATTGACGTGAGCTTGAGGGTGAGGCCTGTACTACATTGTGGAAAAGCTCGGGGTCACGGCTGTCTTCCTCCCTCTCTCGGGCCCATGCCCTGGGCTCAGCCATGGGGGAATGCTGAGTGGGAGAGACTGCCTCTCTGCCGGACTCAGAAGGCTTCCTCCCTTTAGGGCAAGTCCGTTTGTGTCTTACTTCGTGGAGGAGGAATGAGGGCGCCCAGAGATATTCTGACATGAAATGCCTAACGACAGAGGATCTGGAGGAGCTGGTTTGTCAGTGGAAGGAGCCAAAAAGCCTGCATTCCTAAGGCCTCTCTGAGAACTGCCAAGACACTCTGCCGTCATAGGCCTAAGAACTGGAAATTGGGACGGCAAGGCAACACTTGGAATCCTAGGATGCACTGGAAGTGCGGCTCTCAAACTGGATTGGAAGAAGCTTCCAAGCATAGTGTTCTTTCATGTACCAAAGAGAACCCAAGTGTCTGAGGCTGCTAGCGGTGTTGCTGGAGAGAACTGGCATCCCCGTGGGCCTGTCGGCTCATTTGCTCTTTCTGACCCTCGAAGGAAAGTCTTCCAAAAAGCCTTTGGGACCCGCTTAGAGAGAACAGCTGCGAAGCTGATGCACAGAACTTTGACATAGAGACTAGCCCTGGGTCCCAAGCAGCCACCTATCTCTGGAGAGTACGTACCCCACCCAGGGATTCAAGCAGGGAGTTGGCCCTTGTACAACTTACGCAGGACACTGGGAGGAGATGGAGGGCCACTCTACCTGCGCTCACACTACGTGGCCCGGAGAAGTTATCACGCAGCAGAATTCAACACCCTCCCACTACACGTGTGTAGCCAAAAGAGGCGCTGGGCAGTGGGTGTTCTCAGCCCAAGAGCAGTCCTTGTTCTGGGCCGCACCTGCTCTGTGGTTCAAAGGTTCTCTGAGTCTGCTCCTTTGGAGGCATTTCAGAGCGGACGCTATCCCCGGGCTGCCGAAGCAAAGAGGCATAGCGGCCTTTCACACTGAAGGCATGGGCTTGTTTCCCATTCAGAGAGTGTATGTTGCCCCTCCCAGGCTGGAGGCGCGTTAGGTGACACCCTTTGGGCCGTGCCCCTGGAAAATGCAAGGGGCTGTACCCGATTTGGGCTGCCTGGTGAAACCACTAGCAGTCACCAGCACCCTGAGTACCTTTCCTGAAGTCTGAGTCCTAGCTAGGTAAACTCGGCCTTCGGAGGCGAGAGGGGAGCAAACATGTTCAACTTGTGGGGAAAGTCTTGGACCAATGACCAGTATGCTTGTGCTTGGGCGAGGCTTAGGCAGGAGCTTTCCAACACAGGGTTTTGACCTTACCATAAGCCGTCCCTTTGGGCTGAAGCAGGCGGCGGGTCTGTGTGTATCACAGTCTGGGAAGGAGGGCCTCAGGTGAGTCTGCCAACTGACTGCCCTCCATCATAGCCAGCTGAGAAAATATGGCAAGGCTGATGGAACCCACTTACAGCGAAATGTTTCTCTTCAGAAGAGGAGATGTTGCTACCAAACGTCAGCAGCTCCTCAGAGTGCTGTTCTGGTGTAGACTAGGGCAAGCTCCCACGGTCCGAAGATTATGAACGACGGCTCTTTTCCAGTTGCTTCATCCGAGAGAGAGCCAGAAGGGCTGATCTCAACAAATAGGGCTGCACACCGCGAGTGCTTCGGGCAGGGCAGTCCTGAGCCAGTGTGCCACCTAAGGAATGAAAGCAAAGTTTCCTAGCCGCAGGAAAGCAGACCGAGGCCTGCTGTTTTCTCTAGGCGATTGACGTGAGCTTGAGGGTGAGGCCTGTACTACATTGTGGAAAAGCTCGGGGTCACGGCTGTCTTCCTCCCTCTCTCGGGCCCATGCCCTGGGCTCAGCCATGGGGGAATGCTGAGTGGGAGAGACTGCCTCTCTGCCGGACTCAGAAGGCTTCCTCCCTTTAGGGCAAGTCCGTTTGTGTCTTACTTCGTGGAGGAGGAATGAGGGCGCCCAGAGATATTCTGACATGAAATGCCTAACGACAGAGGATCTGGAGGAGCTGGTTTGTCAGTGGAAGGAGCCAAAAAGCCTGCATTCCTAAGGCCTCTCTGAGAACTGCCAAGACACTCTGCCGTCATAGGCCTAAGAACTGGAAATTGGGACGGCAAGGCAACACTTGGAATCCTAGGATGCACTGGAAGTGCGGCTCTCAAACTGGATTGGAAGAAGCTTCCAAGCATAGTGTTCTTTCATGTACCAAAGAGAACCCAAGTGTCTGAGGCTGCTAGCGGTGTTGCTGGAGAGAACTGGCATCCCCGTGGGCCTGTCGGCTCATTTGCTCTTTCTGACCCTCGAAGGAAAGTCTTCCAAAAAGCCTTTGGGACCCGCTTAGAGAGAACAGCTGCGAAGCTGATGCACAGAACTTTGACATAGAGACTAGCCCTGGGTCCCAAGCAGCCACCTATCTCTGGAGAGTACGTACCCCACCCAGGGATTCAAGCAGGGAGTTGGCCCTTGTACAACTTACGCAGGACACTGGGAGGAGATGGAGGGCCACTCTACCTGCGCTCACACTACGTGGCCCGGAGAAGTTATCACGCAGCAGAATTCAACACCCTCCCACTACACGTGTGTAGCCAAAAGAGGCGCTGGGCAGTGGGTGTTCTCAGCCCAAGAGCAGTCCTTGTTCTGGGCCGCACCTGCTCTGTGGTTCAAAGGTTCTCTGAGTCTGCTCCTTTGGAGGCATTTCAGAGCGGACGCTATCCCCGGGCTGCCGAAGCAAAGAGGCATAGCGGCCTTTCACACTGAAGGCATGGGCTTGTTTCCCATTCAGAGAGTGTATGTTGCCCCTCCCAGGCTGGAGGCGCGTTAGGTGACACCCTTTGGGCCGTGCCCCTGGAAAATGCAAGGGGCTGTACCCGATTTGGGCTGCCTGGTGAAACCACTAGCAGTCACCAGCACCCTGAGTACCTTTCCTGAAGTCTGAGTCCTAGCTAGGTAAACTCGGCCTTCGGAGGCGAGAGGGGAGCAAACATGTTCAACTTGTGGGGAAAGTCTTGGACCAATGACCAGTATGCTTGTGCTTGGGCGAGGCTTAGGCAGGAGCTTTCCAACACAGGGTTTTGACCTTACCATAAGCCGTCCCTTTGGGCTGAAGCAGGCGGCGGGTCTGTCTGTATCACAGTCTGGGAAGGAGGGCCTCAGGTGAGTCTGCCAACTGACTGCCCTCCATCATAGCCAGCTGAGAAAATATGGCAAGGCTGATGGAACCCACTTACAGCGAAATGTTTCTCTTCAGAAGAGGAGATGTTGCTACCAAACGTCAGCAGCTCCTCAGAGTGCTGTTCTGGTGTAGACTAGGGCAAGCTCCCACGGTCCGAAGATTATGAACGACGGCTCTTTTCCAGTTGCTTCATCCGAGAGAGAGCCAGAAGGGCTGATCTCAACAAATAGGGCTGCACACCGCGAGTGCTTCGGGCAGGGCAGTCCTGAGCCAGTGTGCCACCTAAGGAATGAAAGCAAAGTTTCCTAGCCGCAGGAAAGCAGACCGAGGCCTGCTGTTTTCTCTAGGCGATTGACGTGAGCTTGAGGGTGAGGCCTGTACTACATTGTGGAAAAGCTCGGGGTCACGGCTGTCTTCCTCCCTCTCTCGGGCCCATGCCCTGGGCTCAGCCATGGGGGAATGCTGAGTGGGAGAGACTGCCTCTCTGCCGGACTCAGAAGGCTTCCTCCCTTTAGGGCAAGTCCGTTTGTGTCTTACTTCGTGGAGGAGGAATGAGGGCGCCCAGAGATATTCTGACATGAAATGCCTAACGACAGAGGATCTGGAGGAGCTGGTTTGTCAGTGGAAGGAGCCAAAAAGCCTGCATTCCTAAGGCCTCTCTGAGAACTGCCAAGACACTCTGCCGTCATAGGCCTAAGAACTGGAAATTGGGACGGCAAGGCAACACTTGGAATCCTAGGATGCACTGGAAGTGCGGCTCTCAAACTGGATTGGAAGAAGCTTCCAAGCATAGTGTTCTTTCATGTACCAAAGAGAACCCAAGTGTCTGAGGCTGCTAGCGGTGTTGCTGGAGAGAACTGGCATCCCCGTGGGCCTGTCGGCTCATTTGCTCTTTCTGACCCTCGAAGGAAAGTCTTCCAAAAAGCCTTTGGGACCCGCTTAGAGAGAACAGCTGCGAAGCTGATGCACAGAACTTTGACATAGAGACTAGCCCTGGGTCCCAAGCAGCCACCTATCTCTGGAGAGTACGTACCCCACCCAGGGATTCAAGCAGGGAGTTGGCCCTTGTACAACTTACGCAGGACACTGGGAGGAGATGGAGGGCCACTCTACCTGCGCTCACACTACGTGGCCCGGAGAAGTTATCACGCAGCAGAATTCAACACCCTCCCACTACACGTGTGTAGCCAAAAGAGGCGCTGGGCAGTGGGTGTTCTCAGCCCAAGAGCAGTCCTTGTTCTGGGCCGCACCTGCTCTGTGGTTCAAAGGTTCTCTGAGTCTGCTCCTTTGGAGGCATTTCAGAGCGGACGCTATCCCCGGGCTGCCGAAGCAAAGAGGCATAGCGGCCTTTCACACTGAAGGCATGGGCTTGTTTCCCATTCAGAGAGTGTATGTTGCCCCTCCCAGGCTGGAGGCGCGTTAGGTGACACCCTTTGGGCCGTGCCCCTGGAAAATGCAAGGGGCTGTACCCGATTTGGGCTGCCTGGTGAAACCACTAGCAGTCACCAGCACCCTGAGTACCTTTCCTGAAGTCTGAGTCCTAGCTAGGTAAACTCGG
>NW_028121664.1:0-23575 GCF_965194805.1 Balaenoptera borealis
AGGAGTAGGTCTTGTCTATTACATATTGGGTTTATGGAACGGTATCTGAGCTAATTTGAAACCCTTGTTTTATGTATCACCCCACCTCCCCTTTCCCGTTAAGCAGCCATAGTGTGTTTTCTGCATGTGTGACTCTGTTCTGTTTTGTAATTCAGTTCATGTGTAACGGTTTTTACATTCCCTCTATCAGTGATACCTTATGAGAAGTGTCCTTTTCTGTGTGACTTATTTCACTTAGAATCGTGGTACCTAAATCCACTCATCATGCTGCTACTAGCCTTAGGACATTGATTTCATGGCTGAGTGATATTCCATTGTACATAAGGAACACAACTTCTTTACCCATTTTTCTCTTTCCTGGGATATTTAAGGTGGAATGAAGTGGAGGTCCTTGTCAACAGAGCAGCCCTAAACTTTGGGGTGCTTGTGTCTTGCTGATTTTTCATTTTCCCAATTTATACCCCCATGAGTGGAAGTGCCCTATGCTCTCTAAGCTGTGTTTTTTAGATGTTTCAGGACTCACCGTACACTTCTCCAGAGTGGCTGTTGGCAATTTACATCCCGCCCATCAGTGTAGCAAGGCTCCCATTTCTCCATGGCCTGTCCTGCATTTCTGGTTTTGACACTTTTTTCAGCATGGCCCTTTTGACCGATGGGATGCGAGACTTCTTTGTAGCGCTGATTTGCCTTTCCAGGTTGCTTGGTTGGCCAAAAAGGGCGTATGCGTTTTTTCCTGAATATATTCAGGAAAAAACGCATACGCCCTTTTTGGCCAAGGGCATCATTGTCAACGTTTTGCCGCTTTTCATGTGCTTTAAAGGCGATTCGAATCTACCTCCTGAAATCTGTTTCCTGCAATTCTGCCTTGATTTCAAATCCTCTTCTTTGCCTTCCCTCAATATATTTGTGGACGAGAGTTATCATTTATAACTCTGCAGGTTTGTGAATTGCAGTGCCCTGAGCCTCCATTTTACAACTCGTGTTTTTGGGAGCTGGCCGCAAAAGCGCAGGATGGCTTCAGGCCCTGTTCTGGTTCCGGGGGGCGGGATGAGCCTGTGGTTAATTCTTCTTCCTGATGGGAAAATAGAGTGACCTGTGCCTTTCCCAACACCAAGAGCCAGTCTCTCATTGGTTCCCCGTCTTCCCGTTCATCGTCAGGAAAAATGGCAACCTGTACGGAACAGGAGGTTAAAGGTGCTGATGCTCCAAGTAGGGAGATTGCTAGTAAAGCGGCTGGAATGGCGAACCCGGGCACAAGGAGATGAGAAATGAGGTGCGTTTTAGAAACCTTTCCCCATCACACGGTGTACCATCTTCTGGGTTTCTCATGCATATTTTCGATATAGGAAGATGCCCTTGAACCTGGAGATTTGGGACCCATGCGATGGGTACCACGCAGTGTTACTTTAAATAGTCTGCGTTTGCTCACCCAACCTCACCAAACCTCTCAGCCCCAAGAGTATCTACTCTTAGGTCTCATCCAGCTGTGGGTCTAGATATGGTCAATCCAGGTTGCATCACAGCCCCTGAACGCATTGTGTAAGAATGTCTGTCTCTTTCACTGTCTTTCTTTCACGGGTTTTTCAAAGTAATTTATTTTCATAATGGGTTTAGCTGCTTTTCACTGCTGTGTTTATGCCGCTTTACACCCACTTGACACACTAACAGAGAGATATCAATACAAAGGTTTTAAGATTATTATTAGTCAGATATATTCTTGTGTGGTGAATAGGGCGTGTTGAGTCCAGTTCTCTGAGCAAGGAGTAGGTCTTGTCTATTACATATTGGGTTTATGGAACGGTATCTGAGCTAATTTGAAACCCTTGTTTTATGTATCACCCCACCTCCCCTTTCCCGTTAAGCAGCCATAGTGTGTTTTCTGCATGTGTGACTCTGTTCTGTTTTGTAATTCAGTTCATGTGTAACGGTTTTTACATTCCCTCTATCAGTGATACCTTATGAGAAGTGTCCTTTTCTGTGTGACTTATTTCACTTAGAATCGTGGTGGTTCCGGGGGGCGGGATGAGCCTGTGGTTAATTCTTCTTCCTGATGGGAAAATAGAGTGACCTGTGCCTTTCCCAACACCAAGAGCCAGTCTCTCATTGGTTCCCCGTCTTCCCATTCATCGTCAGGAAAAATGGCAACCTGTACGGAACAGGAGGTTAAAGGTGCTGATGCTCCAAGTAGGGAGATTGCTAGTAAAGCGGCTGGAATGGCGAACCCGGGCACAAGGAGATGAGAAATGAGGTGCGTTTTAGAAACCTTTCCCCATCACACGGTGTACCATCTTCTGGGTTTCTCATGCATGATTTCGATGTAGGAAGATGCCCTTGAACCTGGAGATTTGGGACCCATGCGATGGGTACCACGCAGTGTTACTTTAAATGGTCTGCGTTTGCTCACCCAACCTCACCAAACCTCTCAGCCCCAAGAGTGTCTACCCTTAGGTCTCATCCAGCTGTGGGTCTAGATATGGTCAATCCAGGTTGCATCACAGCCCCTGAACGCATTGTGTAAGAATGTCTCTCTCTTTCACTGTCTTTCTTTCATGGGTTTTTCAAAGTAATTTATTTTCATAATGCGGTTTAGCTGCTTTTCACTGCTGTGTTTATGCCGCTTTACACCCACTTGACACACTAACAGAGAGATATCAATACATAGGTTTTAAGATTATTAGTAGTCAGATATATTCTTGTGCGGTGAATAGGGCGTGTTGAGTCCAGTTCTCTGAGCAAGGAGTAGGTCTTGTCTATTACATATTGGGTTTATGGAACGGTATCTGAGCTAATTTGAAACCCTTGTTTTATGTATCACCCCACCTCCCCTTTCCCGTTAAGCAGCCATAGTGTGTTTTCTGCATGTGTGACTCTGTTCTGTTTTGTAATTCAGTTCAAGTGTAACGGTTTTTACATTCCCTCTATAAGTGATACCTTATGAGAAGTGTCCTTTTCTGTGTGACTTATTTCACTTAGAATCGTCGTACCTAAATCCACTCATCATGCTGCTACTAGCCTTAGGACATTGATTTCATGGCTGAGTGATATTCCATTGTACATAAGGACCACAACATCTTTACCCATTTTTCTCTTTCCTGGGATATTTAAGGTGGAATGAAGTGGAGGTCCTTGTCAACAGAGCAGCCCTAAACTTTGGGGTGCTTGTGTCTTGCTGATTTTTCATTTTCCCAATTTATACCCCCATGAGTGGAAGTGCCCTATGCTCTCTAAGCTGTGTTTTTTAGATGTTTCAGGACTCACCGTACACTTCTCCAGAGTGGCTGTTGGCAATTTACATCCCGCCCATCAGTGTAGCAAGGCTCCCATTTCTCCATGGCCTGTCCTGCATTTCTGGTTTTGACACTTTTTTCAGCATGGCCCTTTTGACCGATGGGATGCGAGACTTCTTTGTAGCGCTGATTTGCCTTTCCAGGATGCTTGGTTGGCCAAAAAGGGCGTATGCGTTTTTTCCTGAATATATTCAGGAAAAAACGCATACGCCCTTTTTGGCCAAGGGCATCATTGTCAACGTTTTGCCGCTTTTCATGTGCTTTAAAGGCGATTCGAATCTACCTCCTGAAATCTGTTTCCTGCAATTCTGCCTTGATTTCAAATCCTCTTCGTTGCCTTCCCTCAATATATTTGTGGACGAGAGTTATCATTTATAACTCTGCAGGTTTGTGAATTGCAGTGCCCTGAGCCTCCATTTTACAACTCGTGTTTTTGGGAGCTGGCCGCAAAAGCGCAGGATGGCTTCAGGCCCTGTTCTGGTTCCGGGGGGCGGGATGAGCCTGTGGTTAATTCTTCTTCCTGATGGGAAAATAGAGTGACCTGAGCCTTTCCCAACACCAAGAGCCAGTCTCTCATTGGTTCCCCGTCTTCCCGTTCATCGTCAGGAAAAATGGCAACCTGTACGGAACAGGAGGTTAAAGGTGCTGATGCTCCAAGTAGGGAGATTGCTAGTAAAGCGGCTGGAATGGCGAACCCGGGCACAAGGAGATGAGAAATGAAGTGCGTTTTAGAAACCTTTCCCCATCACACGGTGTACCATCTTCTGGGTTTCTCATGCATATTTTCGATATAGGAAGATGCCCTTGAACCTGGAGATTTGGGACCCATGTGATGGGTACCACGCAGTGTTACTTTAAATGGTCTGCGTTTGCTCACCCAACCTCACCAAACCTCTCAGCCCCAAGAGTATCTACCCTTAGGTCTCATCCAGCTGTGGGTCTAGATATGGTCAATCCAGGTTGCATCACAGCCCCTGAACGCATTGTGTAAGAATGTCTCTCTCTTTCACTGTCTTTCTTTCACGGGTTTTTCAAAGTAATTTATTTTCATAATGGGTTTAGCTGCTTTTCACTGCTGTGTTTATGCCGCTTTACACCCACTTGACACACTAACAGAGAGATATCAATACATAGGTTTTAAGATTATTACTAGTCAGATATATTCTTGTGCGGTCAATAGGGCGTGTTGAGTCCAGTTCTCTGAGCAAGGAGTAGGTCTTGTCTATTACATATTGGGTTTATGGAACGGTATCTGAGCTAATTTGAAACCCTTGTTTTATGTATCACCCCACCTCCCCTTTCCCGTTAAGCAGCCATAGTGTGTTTTCTGCATGTGTGACTCTGTTCTGTTTTGTAATTCAGTTCATGTGTAACGGTTTTTACATTCCCTCTATCAGTGATACCTTATGAGAAGTGTCCTTTTCTGTGTGACTTATTTCACTTAGAATCGTTGTACCTAAATCCACTCATCATGCTGCTAGTAGCCTTAGGACATTGATTTCATGGCTGAGTGATATTCCATTGTACATAAGGAACACAACTTCTTTACCCATTTGTCTCTTTCCTGGGATATTTAAGGTGGAATGAATTGGAGGTCCTTGTCAACAGAGCAGCCCTAAACTTTGGGGTGCTTGTGTCTTGCTGATTTTTCATTTTCCCAATTTATACCCCCATGAGTGGAAGTGCCCTATGCTCTCTAAGCTGTGTTTTTTAGATGTTTCAGGACTCACCGTACACTTCTCCAGAGTGGCTGTTGGCAATTTACATCCCGCCCATCAGTGTAGCAAGGCTCCCATTTCTCCATGGCCTGTCCTGCATTTCTGGTTTTGACACTTTTTTCAGCATGGCCCTTTTGACCGATGGGATGCGAGACTTCTTTGTAGCGCTGATTTGCCTTTCCAGGTTGCTTGGTTGGCCAAAAAGGGCGTATGCGTTTTTTCCTGAATATATTCAGGAAAAAACGCATACGCCCTTTTTGGCCAAGGGCATCATTGTCAACGTTTTGCCGCTTTTCATGTGCTTTAAAGGCGATTCGAATCTACCTCCTGAAATCTGTTTCCTGCAATTCTGCCTTGATTTCAAATCCTCTTCGTTGCCTTCCCTCAATATATTTCTGGACGAGAGTTATCATTTATAACTCTGCAGGTTTGTGAATTGCAGTGCCCTGAGCCTCCATTTTACAACTCGTGTTTTTGGGAGCTGGCCGCAAAAGCGCAGGATGGCTTCAGGCCCTGTTCTGGTTCCGGGGGGCGGGATGAGCCTGTGGTTAATTCTTCTTCCTGATGGGAAAATAGAGTGACCTGTGCCTTTCCCAACACCAAGAGCCAGTCTCTCATTGGTTCCCCGTCTTCCCGTTCATCGTCAGGAAAAATTGCAACCTGTACGGAACAGGAGGTTAAAGGTGCTGATGCTCCAAGTAGGGAGATTGCTAGTAAAGCGGCTGGAATGGCGAACCCGGGCACAAGGAGATGAGAAATGAGGTGCGTTTTAGAAACCTTTCCCCATCACACGGTGTACCATCTTCTGGGTTTCTCATGCATGGTTTCGATGTAGGAAGATGCCCTTGAACCTGGAGATTTGGGACCCATGCGATGGGTACCACGCAGTATTACTTTAAAGGGTCTGTGTTTGCTCACCCAACCTCACGAAACCTCTCAGCCCCAAGAGTGTCTACCCTGAGGTCTCATCCAGCTGTGGGGCTAGATATGGTCAATCCAGGTTGCATCACAGCCCCTGAACGCATTGTGTAAGAATGTCTCTCTCTTTCACTGTCTTTCTTTCATGGGTTTTTCAAAGTAATTTATTTTCATAATGGGGTTTATCTGCTTTTCACTGCTGTGTTTATGCCGCTTTACACACACTTGACACACTAAAAGAGAGATATCAATACATAGGTTTTAAGATTATTACTAGTCAGATATATTCTTGTGCGGTGAATAGGGCGTGTTGAGTCCAGTTCTCTGAGCAAGGAGTAGGTCTTGTCTATTACATATTGGGTTTATGGAAAGGTATCTGAGCTAATTTGAAACCCTTGTTTTATGTATCACCCCACCTCACCTTTCCCGTTAAGCAGCCATAGTGTGTTTTCTGCATGTGTGACTCTGTTCTGTTTTGTAATTCAGTTCATGTGTAACGGTTTTTACATTCCCTCTATAAGTGATACCTTATGAGAAGTGTCCTTTTCTGTGTGACTTATTTCACTTAGAATCGTCGTACCTAAATCCACTCATCATGCTGCTACTAGCCTTAGGACATTGATTTCATGGCTGAGTGATATTCCATTGTACATAAGGAACACAACTTCTTTACCCATTTTTCTCTTTCCTGGGATATTTAAGGTGGAATGAAGTGGAGGTCCTTGTCAACAGAGCAGCCCTAAACTTTGGGGTGCCTGTGTCTGGCTGAATTTTCATTTTCCCAATTTATACCCCCATGAGTGGAAGTGCCCTTTGCTCTCTAAGCTGTGTTTTTTAGATGTTTCAGGACTCACCGTACACTTCTCCAGAGTGGCTGTTGGCAATTTACATCCCGCCCATCAGTGTAGCAAGGCTCCCATTTCTCCATGGCCTGTCCTGCATTTCTGGTTTTGACACTTTTTTCAGCATGGCCCTTTTGACCGATGGGATGCGAGACTTCTTTGTAGCGCTGATTTGCCTTTCCAGGTTGCTTGGTTGGCCAAAAAGGGCGTATGCGTTTTTTCCTGAATATATTCAGGAAAAAACGCATACGCCCTTTTTGGCCAAGGGCATCATTGTCAACGTTTGGCCGCTTTTCATGTGCTTTAAAGGCGATTCGAATCTACCTCCTGAAATCTGTTTCCTGCAATTCTGCCTTGATTTCAAATCCTCTTCGTTGCCTTCCCTCAATATATTTCTGGACGAGAGTTATCATTTATAACTCTGCAGGTTTGTGAATTGCAGTGCCCTGAGCCTCCATTTTACAACTCGTGTTTTTGGGAGCTGGCCGCAAAATCGCAGGATGGCTTCAGGCCCTGTTCTGGTTCCGGGGGGCGGGATGAGCCTGTGGTTAATTCTTCTTCCTGATGGGAAAATAGAGTGACCTGTGCCTTTCCCAACACGAAGAGCCAGTCTCTCATTGGTTCCCCGTCTTCCCGTTCATCGTCAGGAAAAAAGGAAACCTGTACGGAACAGGAGGTTAAAGGTGCTGATGCTCCAAGTAGGGAGATTGCTAGTAAAGCGGCTGGAATGGCGAACCCGGGCACAAGGAGATGAGAAATGAGGTGCGTTTTAGAAACCTTTCCCCATCACACGGTGTACCATCTTCTGGGTTTCTCATGCATGTTTTCAATGTAGGAAGATGCCCTTGAACCTGGAGATTTGGGACCCATGCGATGGGTACCACGCAGTATTACTTTAAATGGTCTGCGTTTGCTCACCCAACCTCACCAAACCTCTCAGCCCCAAGAGTGTCTACCCTTAGGTCTCATCCAGCTGTGGGTCTAGATATGGTCAATCCAGGTTGCATCACAGCCCCTGAACGCGTTGTGTAAGAATGTCTCTCTCTTTCACTGTCTTTCTTTCATGGGTTTTTCAAAGTAATTTATTTTCATAATGGGGTTTAGCTGCTTTTCACTGCTGTGTTTATGCCGCTTTACACCCACTTGACACACTAACAGAGAGATATCAATACATAGGTTTTAAGATTATTACTAGTCAGATATATTCTTGTGCGGTGAATAGGGCGTGTTGAGTCCAGTTCTCTGAGCAAGGAGTAGGTCTTGTCTATTACATATTGGGTTTATGGAACGGTATCTGAGCTAATTTGAAACCCTTGTTTTATGTATCACCCCACCTCCCCTTTCCCGTTAAGCAGCCATAGTGTGTTTTCTGCATGTGTGACTCTGTTCTGTTTTGTAATTCAGTTCAAGTGTAACGGTTTTTACATTCCCTCTATAAGTGATACCTTATGAGAAGTGTCCTTTTCTGTGTGACTTATTTCACTTAGAATCGTCATACCTAAATCCACTCATCATGCTGCTAGTAGCCTTAGGACATTGGTTTCATGGCTGAGTGATATTCCATTGTACATAAGGAACACAACTTCTTTACCCATTTTTCTCTTTCCTGGGATATTTAAGGTGGAATGAAGTGGAGGTCCTTGTCAACAGAGCAGCCCTAAACTTTGGGGTGCTTGTGTCTTGCTGATTTTTCATTTTCCCAATTTATACCCCCATGAGTGGAAGTGCCCTATGCTCTCTAAGCTGTGTTTTTTAGATGTTTCAGGACTCACCGTACACTTCTCCAGAGTGGCTGTTGGCAATTTACATCCCGCCCATCAGTGTAGCAAGGCTCCCATTTCTCCATGGCCTGTCCTGCATTTCTGGTTTTGACACTTTTTTCAGCATGGCCCTTTTGACCGATGGGATGCGAGACTTCTTTGTAGCGCTGATTTGCCTTTCCAGGTTGCTTGGTTGGCCAAAAAGGGCGTATGCGTTTTTTCCTGAATATATTCAGGAAAAAACGCATACGCCCTTTTTGGCCAAGGGCATCATTGTCAACGTTTTGCCGCTTTTCATGTGCTTTAAAGGCGATTCGAATCTACCTCCTGAAATCTGTTTCCTGCAATTCTGCCTTGATTTCAAATCCTCTTCGTTGCCTTCCCTCAATATATTTGTGGACGAGAGTTATCATTTATAACTCTGCAGGTTTGTGAATTGCAGTGCCCTGAGCCTCCATTTTACTACTCGTGTTTTTGGGAGCTGGCCGCAAAAGCGCAGGATGGCTTCAGGCCCTGTTCTGGTTCCGGGGGGCGGGATGAGCCTGTTGTTAATTCTTCTTCCTGATGGGAAAATAGAGTGACCTGTGCCTTTCCCAACACCAAGAGCCAGTCTCTCATTGGTTCCCCGTCTTCCCGTTCATCGTCAGGAAAAATTGCAACCTGTACGGAACAGGAGGTTAAAGGTGCTGATGCTCCAAGTAGGGAGATTGCTAGTAAAGCGGCTGGAATGGCGAACCCGGGCACAAGGAGATGAGAAATGAGGTGCGTTTTAGAAACCTTTCCCCATCACACGGTGTACCATCTTCTGGGTTTCTCATGCACGTTTTCGATGTAGGAAGATGCCCTTGAACCTGGAGATTTGGGACCCATGCGATGGGTACCACGCAGTATTACTTTAAAGGGTCTGCGTTTGCTCACCCAACCTCACCAAACCTCTCAGCCCCAAGAGTGTCTACCCTTAGGTCTCATCCAGCTGTGGGTCTAGATATGGTCAATCCAGGTTGCATCACAGCCCCTGAACGCATTGTGTAAGAATGTCTCTCTCTTTCACTGTCTTTCTTTCATGGGTTTTACAAAGTAATTTATTTTCATAATGGGGTTTATCTGCTTTTCACTGCTGTGTTTATGCCGCTTTACACCCACTTGACACACTAACAGAGAGATATCAATACATAGGTTTTAAGATTATTACTAGTCAGATATATTCTTGTGCGGTGAATAGGGCGTGTTGAGTCCAGTTCTCTGAGCAAGGAGTAGGTCTTGTCTATTACATATTGGGTTTATGGAACGGTATCTGAGCTAATTTGAAACCCTTGTTTTATGTATCACCCCACCTCCCCTTTCCCGTTAAGCAGCCATAGTGTGTTTTCTGCATGTGTGACTCTGTTCTGTTTTGTAATTCAGTTCAAGTGTAACGCTTTTTACATTCCCTCTATAAGTGATACCTTATGAGAAGTGTCCTTTTCTGTGTGACTTATTTCACTTAGAATCGTCATACCTAAATCCACTCATCATGCTGCTAGTAGCCTTAGGACATTGGTTTCATGGCTGAGTGATATTCCATTGTACATAAGGAACACAACTTCTTTACCCATTTTTCTCTTTCCTGGGATATTTAAGGTGGAATGAAGTGGAGGTCCTTGTCAACAGAGCAGCCCTAAACTTTGGGGTGCTTGTGTCTTGCTGATTTTTCATTTTCCCAATTTATACCCCCATGAGTGGAAGTGCCCTATGCTCTCTAAGCTGTGTTTTTTAGATGTTTCAGGACTCACCGTACACTTCTCCAGAGTGGCTGTTGGCAATTTACATCCCGCCCATCAGTGTAGCAAGGCTCCCATTTCTCCATGGCCTGTCCTGCATTTCTGGTTTTGACACTTTTTTCAGCATGGCCCTTTTGACCGATGGGATGCGAGACTTCTTTGTAGCGCTGATTTGCCTTTCCAGGTTGCTTGGTTGGCCAAAAAGGGCGTATGCGTTTTTTCCTGAATATATTCAGGAAAAAACGCATACGCCCTTTTTGGCCAAGGGCATCATTGTCAACGTTTTGCCGCTTTTCATGTGCTTTAAAGGCGATTCGAATCTACCTCCTGAAATCTGTTTCCTGCAATTCTGCCTTGATTTCAAATCCTCTTCGTTGCCTTCCCTCAATATATTTGTGGACGAGAGTTATCATTTATAACTCTGCAGGTTTGTGAATTGCAGTGCCCTGAGCCTCCATTTTACTACTCGTGTTTTTGGGAGCTGGCCGCAAAAGCGCAGGATGGCTTCAGGCCCTGTTCTGGTTCCGGGGGGCGGGATGAGCCTGTGGTTAATTCTTCTTCCTGATGGGAAAATAGAGTGACCTGTGCCTTTCCCAACACCAAGAGCCAGTCTCTCATTGGTTCCCCGTCTTCCCGTTCATCGTCAGGAAAAATTGCAACCTGTACGGAACAGGAGGTTAAAGGTGCTGATGCTCCAAGTAGGGAGATTGCTAGTAAAGCGGCTGGAATGGCGAACCCGGGCACAAGGAGATGAGAAATGAGGTGCGTTTTAGAAACCTTTCCCCATCACACGGTGTACCATCTTCTGGGTTTCTCATGCACGTTTTCGATGTAGGAAGATGCCCTTGAACCTGGAGATTTGGGACCCATGCGATGGGTACCACGCAGTATTACTTTAAAGGGTCTGCGTTTGCTCACCCAACCTCACCAAACCTCTCAGCCCCAAGAGTGTCTACCCTTAGGTCTCATCCAGCTGTGGGTCTAGATATGGTCAATCCAGGTTGCATCACAGCCCCTGAACGCATTGTGTAAGAATGTCTCTCTCTTTCACTGTCTTTCTTTCATGGGTTTTACAAAGTAATTTATTTTCATAATGGGGTTTATCTGCTTTTCACTGCTGTGTTTATGCCGCTTTACACCCACTTGACACACTAAAAGAGAGATATCAATACATAGGTTTTAAGATTATAACTAGTCAGATATATTCTTGTGCGGTGAATAGGGCGTGTTGAGTCCAGTTCTCTGAGCAAGGAGTAGGTCTTGTCTATTACATATTGGGTTTATGGAACGGTATCTGAGCTAATTTGAAACCCTTGTTTTATGTATCACCCCACCTCCCCTTTCCCGTTAAGCAGCCATAGTGTGTTTTCTGCATGTGTGACTCTGTTCTGTTTTGTAATTCAGTTCAAGTGTAACGGTTTTTACATTCCCTCTATAAGTGATACCTTATGAGAAGTGTCCTTTTCTGTGTGACTTATTTCACTTAGAATCGTCATACCTAAATCCACTCATCATGCTGCTAGTAGCCTTAGGACATTGATTTCATGGCTGAGTGATATTCCATTGTACATAAGGACCACAACTTCTTTACCCATTTTTCTCTTTCCTGGGATATTTAAGGTGGAATGAAGTGGAGGTCCTTGTCAACAGAGCAGCCCTAAACTTTGGGGTGCTTGTGTCTTGCTGATTTTTCATTTTCCCAATTTATACCCCCATGAGTGGAAGTGCCCTATGCTCTCTAAGCTGTGTTTTTTAGATGTTTCAGGACTCACCGTACACTTCTCCAGAGTGGCTGTTGGCAATTTACATCCCGCCCATCAGTGTAGCAAGGCTCCCATTTCTCCATGGCCTGTCCTGCATTTCTGGTTTTGACACTTTTTTCAGCATGGCCCTTTTGACCGATGGGATGCGAGACTTCTTTGTAGCGCTGATTTGCCTTTCCAGGTTGCTTGGTTGGCCAAAAAGGGCGTATGCGTTTTTTCCTGAATATATTCAGGAAAAAACGCATACGCCCTTTTTGGCCAAGGGCATCATTGTCAACGTTTTGCCGCTTTTCATGTGCTTTAAAGGCGATTCGAATCTACCTCCTGAAATCTGTTTCCTGCAATTCTGCCTTGATTTCAAATCCTCTTCGTTGCCTTCCCTCAATATATTTGTGGACGAGAGTTATCATTTATAACTCTGCAGGTTTGTGAATTGCAGTGCCCTGAGCCTCCATTTTACAACTCGTGTTTTTGGGAGCTGGCCGCAAAAGCGCAGGATGGCTTCAGGCCCTGTTCTGGTTCCGGGGGGCGGGATGAGCCTGTGGTTAATTCTTCTTCCTGATGGGAAAATAGAGTGACCTGTGCCTTTCCCAACACCAAGAGCCAGTCTCTCATTGGTTCCCCGTCTTCCCGTTCATCGTCAGGAAAAATGGCAACCTGTACGGAACAGGAAGTTAAAGGTGCTGATGCTCCAAGTAGGGAGATTGCTAGTAAAGCGGCTGGAATGGCGAACCCGGGCACAAGGAGATGAGAAATGAGGTGCGTTTTGGAAACCGTTCCCCATCACACGGTGTACCATCTTCTGGGTTTCTCATGCACGTTTTCGATGTAGGAAGATGCCCTTGAACCTGGAGATTTGGGACCCATGCGATGGGTACCACGCAGTATTACTTTAAAGGGTCTGCGTTTGCTCACCCAACCTCACCAAACCTCTCAGCCCCAAGAGTGTCTACCCTTAGGTCTCATCCAGCTGTGGGTCTAGATATGGTCAATCCAGGTTGCATCACAGCCCCTGAACGCATTGTGTAAGAATGTCTCTCTCTTTCACTGTCTTTCTTTCATGGGTTTTTCAAAGTAATTTATTTTCATAATGGGGTTTAGCGGCTTTTCACTGCTGTGTTTATGCCGCTTTACACCCACTTGACACACTAACAGAGAGATATCAATACATAGGTTTTAAGATTATTACTAGTCAGATATATTCTTGTGCGGTGAATAGGGCGTGTTGAGTCCAGTTCTCTGAGCAAGGAGTAGGTCTTGTCTATTACATATTGGGTTTATGGAACGGTATCTGAGCTAATTTGAAACCCTTGTTTTATGTATCACCCCACCTCCCCTTTCCCGTTAAGCAGCCATAGTGTGTTTTCTGCATGTGTGACTCTGTTCTGTTTTGTAATTCAGTTCATGTGTAACGGTTTTTACATTCCCTCTATAAGTGATACCTTATGAGAAGTGTCCTTTTCTGTGTGACTTATTTCACTTAGAATCGTCGTACCTAAATCCACTCATCATGCTGCTACTAGCCTTAGGACATTGATTTCATGGCTGAGTGATATTCCATTGTACATAAGGAACACAACTTCTTTACCCATTTTTCTCTTTCCTGGGATATTTAAGGTGGAATGAAGTGGAGGTCCTTGTCAACAGAGCAGCCCTAAACTTTGGGGTGCCTGTGTCTTGCTGATTTTTCATTTTCCCAATTTATACCCCCATGAGTGGAAGTGCCCTATGCTCTCTAAGCTGTGTTTTTTAGATGTTTCAGGACTCACCGTACACTTCTCCAGAGTGGCTGTTGGCAATTTACATCCCGCCCATCAGTGTAGCAAGGCTCCCATTTCTCCATGGCCTGTCCTGCATTTCTGGTTTTGACACTTTTTTCAGCATGGCCCTTTTGACCGATGGGATGCGAGACTTCTTTGTAGCGCTGATTTGCCTTTCCAGGTTGCTTGGTTGGCCAAAAAGGGCGTATGCGTTTTTTCCTGAATATATTCAGGAAAAAACGCATACGCCCTTTTTGGCCAAGGGCATCATTGTCAACGTTTTGCCGCTTTTCATGTGCTTTAAAGGCGATTCGAATCTACCTCCTGAAATCTGTTTCCTGCAATTCTGCCTTGATTTCAAATCCTCTTCGTTGCCTTCCCTCAATATATTTGTGGACGAGAGTTATCATTTATAACTCTGCAGGTTTGTGAATTGCAGTGCCCTGAGCCTCCATTTTACAACTCGTGTTTTTGGGAGCTGGCCGCAAAAGCGCAGGATGGCTTCAGGCCCTGTTCTGGTTCCGGGGGGCGGGATGAGCCTGTGGTTAATTCTTCTTCCTGATGGGAAAATAGAGTGACCTGTGCCTTTCCCAACACCAAGAGCCAGTCTCTCATTGGTTCCCCGTCTTCCCGTTCATCCTCAGGAAAATTTGCAACCTGTACGGAACAGGAGGTTAAAGGTGCTGATGCTCCAAGTAGGGAGATTGCTAGTAAAGCGGCTGGAATGGCGAACCCGGGCACAAGGAGATGAGAAATGAGGTGCGTTTTAGAAACCTTTCCCCATCACACGGTGTACCATCTTCTGGGTTTCTCATGCATGTTTTCGATGTAGGAAGATGCCCTTGAACCTGGAGATTTGGGACCCATGCGATGGGTACCACGCAGTATTACTTTAAAGGGTCTGCGTTTGCTCCCCCAACCTCTCCAAACCTCTCAGCCCCAAGAGTGTCTACCCTTAGGTCTCATCCAGCTGTGGGTCTAGATATGGTCAATCCAGGTTGCATCACAGCCCCTGAACGCATTGTGTAAGAATGTCTCTCTCTTTCACTGTCTTTCTTTCATGGGTTTTTCAAAGTAATTTATTTTCATAATGGGGTTTAGCTGCTTTTCACTTCTGTGTTTATGCCGCTTTACACCCACTTGACACACTAACAGAGAGATATCAATACATAGGTTTTAAGATTATTACTAGTCAGATATATTCTTGTGCGGTGAATAGGGCGTGTTGAGTCCAGTTCTCTGAGCAAGGAGTAGGTCTTGTCTATTACATATTGGGTTTATGGAACGGTATCTGAGCTAATTTGAAACCCTTGTTTTATGTATCACCCCACCTCCCCTTTCCCGTTAAGCAGCCATAGTGTGTTTTCTGCATGTGTGACTCTGTTCTGTTTTGTAATTCAGTTCATGTGTAACGGTTTTTACATTCCCTCTATCAGTGATACCTTATGAGAAGTGTCCTTTTCTGTGTGACTTATTTCACTTAGAATCGTGGTACCTAAATCCACTCATCATGCTGCTACTAGCCTTAGGACATTGGTTTCATGGCTGAGTGATATTCCATTGTACATAAGGAACACAACTTCTTTACCCATTTTTCTCTTTCCTGGGATATTTAAGGTGGAATGAAGTGGAGGTCCTTGTCAACAGAGCAGCCCTAAACTTTGGGGTGCTTGTGTCTTGCTGATTTTTCATTTTCCCAATTTATACCCCCATGAGTGGAAGTGCCCTATGCTCTCTAAGCTGTGTTTTTTAGATGTTTCAGGACTCACCGTACACTTCTCCAGAGTGGCTGTTGGCAATTTACATCCCGCCCATCAGTGTAGCAAGGCTCCCATTTCTCCATGGCCTGTCCTGCATTTCTGGTTTTGACACTTTTTTCAGCATGGCCCTTTTGACCGATGGGATGCGAGACTTCTTTGTAGCGCTGATTTGCCTTTCCAGGTTGCTTGGTTGGCCAAAAAGGGCGTATGCGTTTTTTCCTGAATATATTCAGGAAAAAACGCATACGCCCTTTTTGGCCAAGGGCATCATTGTCAACGTTTTGCCGCTTTTCATGTGCTTTAAAGGCGATTCGAATCTACCTCCTGAAATCTGTTTCCTGCAATTCTGCCTTGATTTCAAATCCTCTTCGTTGCCTTCCCTCAATATATTTGTGGACGAGAGTTATCATTTATAACTCTGCAGGTTTGTGAATTGCAGTGCCCTGAGCCTCCATTTTACTACTCGTGTTTTTGGGAGCTGGCCGCAAAAGCGCAGGATGGCTTCAGGCCCTGTTCTGGTTCCGGGGGGCGGGATGAGCCTGTGGTTAATTCTTCTTCCTGATGGGAAAATAGAGTGACCTGTGCCTTTCCCAACACCAAGAGCCAGTCTCTCATTGGTTCCCCGTCTTCCCGTTCATCGTCAGGAAAAATGGCAACCTGTACGGAACAGGAGGTTAAAGGTGCTGATGCTCCAAGTAGGGAGATTGCTAGTAAAGCGGCTGGAATGGCGAACCCGGGCACAAGGAGATGAGAAATGAGGTGCGTTTTAGAAACCTTTCCCCATCACACGGTGTACCATCTTCTGGGTTTCTCATGCATGTTTTCGATGTAGGAAGATGCCCTTGAACCTGGAGATTTGGGACCCATGCGATGGGTACCACGCAGTATTACTTTAAATGGTCTGCGTTTGCTCACCCAACCTCACCAAACCTCTCAGCCCCAAGAGTGTCTACCCTTAGGTCTCATCCAGCTGTGGGTCTAGATATGGTCAATCCAGGTTGCATCACAGCCCCTGAACGCATTGTGTAAGAATGTCTCTCTCTTTCACTGTCTTTCTTTCACGGGTTTTTCAAAGTAATTTATTTTCATAATGGGGTTTAGCTGCTTTTCACTGCTGTGTTTATGCCGCTTTACACCCACTTGACACACTAACAGAGAGATATCAATACATAGGTTTTAAGATTATTACTAGTCAGATATATTCTTGTGCGGTGAATAGGGCGTGTTGAGTCCAGTTCTCTGAGCAAGGAGTAGGTCTTGTCTATTACATATTGGGTTTATGGAACGGTATCTGAGCTAATTTGAAACCCTTGTTTTATGTATCACCCCACCTCCCCTTTCCCGTTAAGCAGCCATAGTGTGTTTTCTGCATGTGTGACTCTGTTCTGTTTTGTAATTCAGTTCATGTGTAACGGTTTTTACATTCCCTCTATCAGTGATACCTTATGAGAAGTGTCCTTTTCTGTGTGACTTATTTCACTTAGAATCGTGGTACCTAAATCCACTCATCATGCTGCTACTAGCCTTAGGACATTGATTTCATGGCTGAGTGATATTCCATTGTACATAAGGAACACAACTTCTTTACCCATTTTTCTCTTTCCTGGGATATTTAAGGTGGAATGAAGTGGAGGTCCTTGTCAACAGAGCAGCCCTAAACTTTGGGGTGCTTGTGTCTTGCTGATTTTTCATTTTCCCAATTTATACCCCCATGAGTGGAAGTGCCCTATGCTCTCTAAGCTGTGTTTTTTAGATGTTTCAGGACTCACCGTACACTTCTCCAGAGTGGCTGTTGGCAATTTACATCCCGCCCATCAGTGTAGCAAGGCTCCCATTTCTCCATGGCCTGTCCTGCATTTCTGGTTTTGACACTTTTTTCAGCATGGCCCTTTTGACCGATGGGATGCGAGACTTCTTTGTAGCGCTGATTTGCCTTTCCAGGTTGCTTGGTTGGCCAAAAAGGGCGTATGCGTTTTTTCCTGAATATATTCAGGAAAAAACGCATACGCCCTTTTTGGCCAAGGGCATCATTGTCAACGTTTTGCCGCTTTTCATGTGCTTTAAAGGCGATTCGAATCTACCTCCTGAAATCTGTTTCCTGCAATTCTGCCTTGATTTCAAATCCTCTTCTTTGCCTTCCCTCAATATATTTGTGGACGAGAGTTATCATTTATAACTCTGCAGGTTTGTGAATTGCAGTGCCCTGAGCCTCCATTTTACAACTCGTGTTTTTGGGAGCTGGCCGCAAAAGCGCAGGATGGCTTCAGGCCCTGTTCTGGTTCCGGGGGGCGGGATGAGCCTGTGGTTAATTCTTCTTCCTGATGGGAAAATAGAGTGACCTGTGCCTTTCCCAACACCAAGAGCCAGTCTCTCATTGGTTCCCCGTCTTCCCGTTCATCGTCAGGAAAAATGGCAACCTGTACGGAACAGGAGGTTAAAGGTGCTGATGCTCCAAGTAGGGAGATTGCTAGTAAAGCGGCTGGAATGGCGAACCCGGGCACAAGGAGATGAGAAATGAGGTGCGTTTTAGAAACCTTTCCCCATCACACGGTGTACCATCTTCTGGGTTTCTCATGCATATTTTCGATATAGGAAGATGCCCTTGAACCTGGAGATTTGGGACCCATGCGATGGGTACCACGCAGTGTTACTTTAAATAGTCTGCGTTTGCTCACCCAACCTCACCAAACCTCTCAGCCCCAAGAGTATCTACTCTTAGGTCTCATCCAGCTGTGGGTCTAGATATGGTCAATCCAGGTTGCATCACAGCCCCTGAACGCATTGTGTAAGAATGTCTGTCTCTTTCACTGTCTTTCTTTCACGGGTTTTTCAAAGTAATTTATTTTCATAATGGGTTTAGCTGCTTTTCACTGCTGTGTTTATGCCGCTTTACACCCACTTGACACACTAACAGAGAGATATCAATACAAAGGTTTTAAGATTATTATTAGTCAGATATATTCTTGTGTGGTGAATAGGGCGTGTTGAGTCCAGTTCTCTGAGCAAGGAGTAGGTCTTGTCTATTACATATTGGGTTTATGGAACGGTATCTGAGCTAATTTGAAACCCTTGTTTTATGTATCACCCCACCTCCCCTTTCCCGTTAAGCAGCCATAGTGTGTTTTCTGCATGTGTGACTCTGTTCTGTTTTGTAATTCAGTTCATGTGTAACGGTTTTTACATTCCCTCTATCAGTGATACCTTATGAGAAGTGTCCTTTTCTGTGTGACTTATTTCACTTAGAATCGTGGTGGTTCCGGGGGGCGGGATGAGCCTGTGGTTAATTCTTCTTCCTGATGGGAAAATAGAGTGACCTGTGCCTTTCCCAACACCAAGAGCCAGTCTCTCATTGGTTCCCCGTCTTCCCGTTCATCGTCAGGAAAAATGGCAACCTGTACGGAACAGGAGGTTAAAGGTGCTGATGCTCCAAGTAGGGAGATTGCTAGTAAAGCGGCTGGAATGGCGAACCCGGGCACAAGGAGATGAGAAATGAGGTGCGTTTTAGAAACCTTTCCCCATCACACGGTGTACCATCTTCTGGGTTTCTCATGCATGTTTTCGATGTAGGAAGATGCCCTTGAACCTGGAGATTTGGGACCCATGCGATGGGTACCACGCAGTATTACTTTAAATGGTCTGCGTTTGCTCACCCAACCTCACCAAACCTCTCAGCCCCAAGAGTGTCTACCCTTAGGTCTCATCCAGCTGTGGGTCTAGATATGGTCAATCCAGGTTGCATCACAGCCCCTGAACGCATTGTGTAAGAATGTCTCTCTCTTTCACTGTCTTTCTTTCACGGGTTTTTCAAAGTAATTTATTTTCATAATGCGGTTTAGCTGCTTTTCACTGCTGTGTTTATGCCGCTTTACACCCACTTGACACACTAACAGAGAGATATCAATACATAGGTTTTAAGATTATTAGTAGTCAGATATATTCTTGTGCGGTGAATAGGGCGTGTTGAGTCCAGTTCTCTGAGCAAGGAGTAGGTCTTGTCTATTACATATTGGGTTTATGGAACGGTATCTGAGCTAATTTGAAACCCTTGTTTTATGTATCACCCCACCTCCCCTTTCCCGTTAAGCAGCCATAGTGTGTTTTCTGCATGTGTGACTCTGTTCTGTTTTGTAATTCAGTTCAAGTGTAACGGTTTTTACATTCCCTCTATAAGTGATACCTTATGAGAAGTGTCCTTTTCTGTGTGACTTATTTCACTTAGAATCGTCGTACCTAAATCCACTCATCATGCTGCTACTAGCCTTAGGACATTGATTTCATGGCTGAGTGATATTCCATTGTACATAAGGACCACAACATCTTTACCCATTTTTCTCTTTCCTGGGATATTTAAGGTGGAATGAAGTGGAGGTCCTTGTCAACAGAGCAGCCCTAAACTTTGGGGTGCTTGTGTCTTGCTGATTTTTCATTTTCCCAATTTATACCCCCATGAGTGGAAGTGCCCTATGCTCTCTAAGCTGTGTTTTTTAGATGTTTCAGGACTCACCGTACACTTCTCCAGAGTGGCTGTTGGCAATTTACATCCCGCCCATCAGTGTAGCAAGGCTCCCATTTCTCCATGGCCTGTCCTGCATTTCTGGTTTTGACACTTTTTTCAGCATGGCCCTTTTGACCGATGGGATGCGAGACTTCTTTGTAGCGCTGATTTGCCTTTCCAGGATGCTTGGTTGGCCAAAAAGGGCGTATGCGTTTTTTCCTGAATATATTCAGGAAAAAACGCATACGCCCTTTTTGGCCAAGGGCATCATTGTCAACGTTTTGCCGCTTTTCATGTGCTTTAAAGGCGATTCGAATCTACCTCCTGAAATCTGTTTCCTGCAATTCTGCCTTGATTTCAAATCCTCTTCGTTGCCTTCCCTCAATATATTTGTGGACGAGAGTTATCATTTATAACTCTGCAGGTTTGTGAATTGCAGTGCCCTGAGCCTCCATTTTACAACTCGTGTTTTTGGGAGCTGGCCGCAAAAGCGCAGGATGGCTTCAGGCCCTGTTCTGGTTCCGGGGGGCGGGATGAGCCTGTGGTTAATTCTTCTTCCTGATGGGAAAATAGAGTGACCTGAGCCTTTCCCAACACCAAGAGCCAGTCTCTCATTGGTTCCCCGTCTTCCCGTTCATCGTCAGGAAAAATGGCAACCTGTACGGAACAGGAGGTTAAAGGTGCTGATGCTCCAAGTAGGGAGATTGCTAGTAAAGCGGCTGGAATGGCGAACCCGGGCACAAGGAGATGAGAAATGAAGTGCGTTTTAGAAACCTTTCCCCATCACACGGTGTACCATCTTCTGGGTTTCTCATGCATATTTTCGATATAGGAAGATGCCCTTGAACCTGGAGATTTGGGACCCATGTGATGGGTACCACGCAGTGTTACTTTAAATGGTCTGCGTTTGCTCACCCAACCTCACCAAACCTCTCAGCCCCAAGAGTATCTACCCTTAGGTCTCATCCAGCTGTGGGTCTAGATATGGTCAATCCAGGTTGCATCACAGCCCCTGAACGCATTGTGTAAGAATGTCTCTCTCTTTCACTGTCTTTCTTTCACGGGTTTTTCAAAGTAATTTATTTTCATAATGGGTTTAGCTGCTTTTCACTGCTGTGTTTATGCCGCTTTACACCCACTTGACACACTAACAGAGAGATATCAATACATAGGTTTTAAGATTATTACTAGTCAGATATATTCTTGTGCGGTCAATAGGGCGTGTTGAGTCCAGTTCTCTGAGCAAGGAGTAGGTCTTGTCTATTACATATTGGGTTTATGGAACGGTATCTGAGCTAATTTGAAACCCTTGTTTTATGTATCACCCCACCTCCCCTTTCCCGTTAAGCAGCCATAGTGTGTTTTCTGCATGTGTGACTCTGTTCTGTTTTGTAATTCAGTTCATGTGTAACGGTTTTTACATTCCCTCTATCAGTGATACCTTATGAGAAGTGTCCTTTTCTGTGTGACTTATTTCACTTAGAATCGTCGTACCTAAATCCACTCATCATGCTGCTACTAGCCTTAGGACATTGATTTCATGGCTGAGTGATATTCCATTGTACATAAGGAACACAACTTCTTTACCCATTTTTCTCTTTCCTGGGATATTTAAGGTGGAATGAAGTGGAGGTCTTTGTCAACAGAGCAGCCCTAAACTTTGGGGTGCTTGTGTCTTGCTGATTTTTCATTTTCCCAATTTATACCCCCATGAGTGGAAGTGCCCTATGCTCTCTAAGCTGTGTTTTTTAGATGTTTCAGGACTCACCGTACACTTCTCCAGAGTGGCTGTTGGCAATTTACATCCCGCCCATCAGTGTAGCAAGGCTCCCATTTCTCCATGGCCTGTCCTGCATTTCTGGTTTTGACACTTTTTTCAGCATGGCCCTTTTGACCGATGGGATGCGAGACTTCTTTGTAGTGCTGATTTGCCTTTCCAGGTTGCTTGGTTGGCCAAAAAGGGCGTATGCGTTTTTTCCTGAATATATTCAGGAAAAAACGCATACGCCCTTTTTGGCCAAGGGCATCATTGTCAACGTTTTGCCGCTTTTCATGTGCTTTAAAGGCGATTCGAATCTACCTCCTGAAATCTGTTTCCTGCAATTCTGCCTTGATTTCACATCCTCTTCTTTGCCTTCCCTCAATATATTTGTGGACGAGAGTTATCATTTATAACTCTGCAGGTTTGTGAATTGCAGTGCCCTGAGCCTCCATTTTACAACTCGTGTTTTTGGGAGCTGGCCGCAAAAGCGCAGGATGGCTTCAGGCCCTGTTCTGGTTCCGGGGGGCGGGATGAGCCTGTGGTTAATTCTTCTTCCTGATGGGAAAATAGAGTGACCTGTGCCTTTCCCAACACCAAGAGCCAGTCTCTCATTGGTTCCCCGTCTTCCCGTTCATCGTCAGGAAAAATGGCAACCTGTACGGAACAGGAGGTTAAAGGTGCTGATGCTCCAAGTAGGGAGATTGCTAGTAAAGCGGCTGGAATGGCGAACCCGGGCACAAGGAGATGAGAAATGAGGTGCGTTTTAGAAACCTTTCCCCATCACACGGTGTACCATCTTCTGGGTTTCTCATGCATATTTTCGATATAGGAAGATGCCCTTGAACCTGGAGATTTGGGACCCATGTGATGGGTACCACGCAGTGTTACTTTAAATGGTCTGCGTTTGCTCACCCAACCTCACCAAACCTCTCAGCCCCAAGAGTATCTACCCTTAGGTCTCATCCAGCTGTGGGTCTAGATATGGTCAATCCAGGTTGCATCACAGCCCCTGAACGCATTGTGTAAGAATGTCTCTCTCTTTCACTGTCTTTCTTTCACGGGTTTTTCAAAGTAATTTATTTTCATAATGGGTTTAGCTGCTTTTCACTGCTGTGTTTATGCCGCTTTACACCCACTTGACACACTAACAGAGAGATATCAATACATAGGTTTTAAGATTATTACTAGTCAGATATATTCTTGTGCGGTGAAATAGGGCGTGTTGAGTCCAGTTCTCTGAGCAAGGAGTAGGTCTTGTCTATTACATATTGGGTTTATGGAACGGTATCTGAGCTAATTTGAAACCCTTGTTTTATGTATCACCCCACCTCCCCTTTCCCGTTAAGCAGCCATAGTGTGTTTTCTGCATGTGTGACTCTGTTCTGTTTTGTAATTCAGTTCATGTGTAACGGTTTTTACATTCCCTCTATCAGTGATACCTTATGAGAAGTGTCCTTTTCTGTGTGACTTATTTCACTTAGAATCGTCGTACCTAAATCCACTCATCATGCTGCTACTAGCCTTAGGACATTGATTTCATGGCTGAGTGATATTCCATTGTACATAAGGAACACAACTTCTTTACCCATTTTTCTCTTTCCTGGGATATTTAAGGTGGAATGAAGTGGAGGTCCTTGTCAACAGAGCAGCCCTAAACTTTGGGGTGCTTGTGTCTTGCTGATTTTTCATTTTCCCAATTTATACCCCCATGAGTGGAAGTGCCCTATGCTCTCTAAGCTGTGTTTTTTAG
>NW_028121663.1:0-23562 GCF_965194805.1 Balaenoptera borealis
CCTATGATGTCCCTTATGTTATCTGAAAATTCATAAAAATGAACATATTTCCATAGAGAAAGGCAATCTCAGATTGAGAAGACAAACTTATGGTTAAGCCAAAGAAAACGTGTGAGGAATGGATAAATTAGGATATTGGGGTTAACACACATATACTAATACATATAAAATATATAATCCCCAAAGACCTATGGAATACCAAGAGTGGTCTACTCAACACTCTGTAACAACCTACATGGAAAAGGACCCAAAGATCAATAAATATAGGTATATGTGTAAATGAACAAGATTCTGTACTCCTACAAAAAAAAATTTTTTTTCAATCAAATTTGCTCTGATAAAAACTACAACTTAAAGAGACAGACAAGAATTACGGAGGTTAAACTTATGGGGGTTTGTCCTGGCACATTCCACTCTAATCTGCAACCTAAAACCACAACTTGCAGCGAAGTTCTGTTTCCCTAGCAAGCAGAGTTGGCAACGTAGAAATCCTGCCACCCAAAAGCCGTTTCCTCAAACAGCAGCTTTAAATCTACTGCTAATGGTCACTAATATTCACAAGGACTGCAGGGCTGTAAATGACTCATGCCCTCAAAAAATGTCCTGGGGAAGGGAATGGCCAAAAAAATCCAAACGCAGCAAATTTTTCAAGAAGGCAGTTAGAAGTTGTACGTTTCGCTCAATCTTAAAAAAAAAGTGAAAAGGACACTGATAAACGCAAAACATCAGGAAATATGAGACGCATGCAAATCCAATCTACACAAAGGTATCACCTCACACCAGTCAGAATGACCATCAGCAAAAAGTCTACAAACAATAGATGTTGAAGAAGTTGTGGAGAATAGCGTAACCTCTCGGTCTAAGTGGGATGTAAACTGGTAACGGCCAATAATAGGAACAGAATGGCAGCGCATTTAAAGGTAAAAATTGAGTCACCATATGATCCGGAAGTCCCACTATTGGGCCTTTCACCTGTGAAAGTCAGAATCAAAAAGACACGGGATGGGGCTTCCCTGGTGGTGCAGTGGTTGAGAGTCTGCCTGCCAAGGCAGGGGCCACGGGTTCGATCCCTGGTCTGGGAGGATCCCGCATGCCGCGGAGCAATTGGGCCCGTGAGCCAAAGCTGCTGAGCCTGCGCATCTGGAGCCTGTGCTCCGCAGCGGGAGAGGCCGCGATGGTGGGAGGCCCGCGCACCGTGATGAGGAGTGGCCCCCACTTGCCGCAACTGGAGAAAGCCCTCGCACAGAAACAAGGAACCAGCACAGCCAAAAATAAATAAATAAATTCATTAATTAATTTAAAAAAAAATCTTAAAAAAAAAAAGACACGGGATGGAAAATCGTGTATTGCAGCAGTATTTACAATAGCCAAGACATGGAAGCAAACAAAATGTCCATCAACAGATAAATGGACACAGAAGAAGTGGTACACATACCGAATGGAAGAGTAGCCTCGGGAAAAAAATGAACAATGCCGTTTTCAGGACTACACATGAGCCTAGAAATAATCATATTAGCTTAAGTAAGTCAAGAGGGAATGATAAATATCCTATGATATCTTGTATACATGTTAGCCTAAGGTTGCTACCAATAAACATATTTTCACAGAAAAAGACACTCACAGACTTATAAAACAAACTAATGGTTAGCCAAAATGAAAGGTGGGAGGATGGATAAATTAGGACTATGGGGCTAACATAGATATACTAATGTATGTTAAATGTATATAAACATATAACATATAAACCATATGAATTATATACTCACCAATACATATAAAATATATAAAGACAAAACACCTACCAAATACCAAGGGAGGTCTACTCAACTTTCTGTAATAACATACAAGGTAACAGGATCCGAAGATGACCAGACATATGTATGAATCATTGAGCAGATTCTGTACAGCCAGAAAACCACAACACTCTAATCAAATTTACTCCGATAAGAAATAGAAATTAAATTTAAAAAACAAACATAAGTAAGGTGACATAAACTTCTGGGGGCTTGTCCCAGCACATTCCACTCTAATTTACAACCTTGGAACACTACTTTCAGGAAGACTCTTTTGCACTAGTAACAAGCGTTGAGAACGTAATAATGCTGCCGCCTTGTGGTTGTTTCCCATAACAGCAGCTTTAAACCAAGTGCTAATGGTTGCTTAATAGTCACAAGGACTGCAGGGCTGTAAATGACACCTGCCCTCAACAAATGCCCTGGGGTAGGGAATAGGCAAGAAAATTCTACACATTACAACTTTTTCAAGAAGTCAATACGAAGAGGGAAGTTGTAGTCACTCTTTAAAAAAGAAGGAAAAGAAAAAAGAGGACATGCCTAAAGTTCAGTATAAGGAATTATTAGCCACATGCAAATCCAACGTGAAAACGTTTCAGCTCACACCAGTCAAATGACCATCAGCAAAAAGTCTACAAACTATAAATGCTAAGGGCTTTTAGAGAACTCTGTAATTTCTAGATGCTGGTGGAATGTAAAGTGGTAACAGCACTAACGAAAACTGAACGGAGCTGCTTTAAAACGTAAAAATTGAGCTACCATATGATGCGGCAGGGCACCTTTTGGGCCTATAACCTAAGACCACAAGAATCGGAAAGACAGAGGCAGGCAAATGTGCACTGCAGCAATACTGAAATAGCCAAGACATGGAAACACAAAAAAGGTCCATAATCAGATGAATGGACAAAGAAGAAGTGGTAATATGGACAGAATGGAATATCCGTCACGGAAAAAAATAAAAGAATGGCATATGCAGCACCACAGAGGAGCCTAGAGATAATCACACAACGTGAAGTAAGTCAGAATGAGAAAGACAAATGCCCTATGATGTCCCTTATGTTATCTGAAAATTCATAAAAATGAACATATTTCCATAGAGAAAGGCAATCTCAGATTGAGAAGACAAACTTATGGTTAAGCCAAAGAAAACGTGTGAGGAATGGATAAATTAGGATATTGGGGTTAACACACATATACTAATACATATAAAATATATAATCCCCAAAGACCTATGGAATACCAAGAGTGGTCTACTCAACACTCTGTAACAACCTACATGGAAAAGGACCCAAAGATCAATAAATAAGGTATATGTGTAAATGAACAAGATTCTGTACTCCTACAAAAAAAAATTTTTTTTCAATCAAATTTGCTCTGATAAAAACTACAACTTAAAGAGACAGACAAGAATTACGGAGGTTAAACTTATGGGGGTTTGTCCTGGCACATTCCACTCTAATCTGCAACCTAAAACCACAACTTGCAGCGAAGTTCTGTTTCCCTAGCAAGCAGAGTTGGCAACGTAGAAATCCTGCCACCCAAAAGCCGTTTCCTCAAACAGCAGCTTTAAATCTACTGCTAATGGTCACTAATATTCACAAGGACTGCAGGGCTGTAAATGACTCATGCCCTCAAAAAATGTCCTGGGGAAGGGAATGGCCAAAAAAATCCAAACGCAGCAAATTTTTCAAGAAGGCAGTTAGAAGTTGTACGTTTCGCTCAATCTTAAAAAAAAAGTGAAAAGGACACTGATAAACGCAAAACATCAGGAAATATGAGACGCATGCAAATCCAATCTACACAAAGGTATCACCTCACACCAGTCAGAATGACCATCAGCAAAAAGTCTACAAACAATAGATGTTGAAGAAGTTGTGGAGAATAGCGTAACCTCTCGGTCTAAGTGGGATGTAAACTGGTAACGGCCAATAATAGGAACAGAATGGCAGCGCATTTAAAGGTAAAAATTGAGTCACCATATGATCCGGAAGTCCCACTATTGGGCCTTTCACCTGTGAAAGTCAGAATCAAAAAGACACGGGATGGGGCTTCCCTGGTGGTGCAGTGGTTGAGAGTCTGCCTGCCAAGGCAGGGGCCACGGGTTCGATCCCTGGTCTGGGAGGATCCCGCATGCCGCGGAGCAATTGGGCCCGTGAGCCAAAGCTGCTGAGCCTGCGCATCTGGAGCCTGTGCTCCGCAGCGGGAGAGGCCGCGATGGTGGGAGGCCCGCGCACCGTGATGAGGAGTGGCCCCCACTTGCCGCAACTGGAGAAAGCCCTCGCACAGAAACAAGGAACCAGCACAGCCAAAAATAAATAAATAAATTCATTAATTAATTTAAAAAAAAATCTTAAAAAAAAAAAGACACGGGATGGAAAATCGTGTATTGCAGCAGTATTTACAATAGCCAAGACATGGAAGCAAACAAAATGTCCATCAACAGATAAATGGACACAGAAGAAGTGGTACACATACCGAATGGAAGAGTAGCCTCGGGAAAAAAATGAACAATGCCGTTTTCAGGACTACACATGAGCCTAGAAATAATCATATTAGCTTAAGTAAGTCAAGAGGGAATGATAAATATCCTATGATATCTTGTATACATGTTAGCCTAAGGTTGCTACCAATAAACATATTTTCACAGAAAAAGACACTCACAGACTTATAAAACAAACTAATGGTTAGCCAAAATGAAAGGTGGGAGGATGGATAAATTAGGACTATGGGGCTAACATAGATATACTAATGTATGTTAAATGTATATAAACATATAACATATAAACCATATGAATTATATACTCACCAATACATATAAAATATATAAAGACAAAACACCTACCAAATACCAAGGGAGGTCTACTCAACTTTCTGTAATAACATACAAGGTAACAGGATCCGAAGATGACCAGACATATGTATGAATCATTGAGCAGATTCTGTACAGCCAGAAAACCACAACACTCTAATCAAATTTACTCCGATAAGAAATAGAAATTAAATTTAAAAAACAAACATAAGTAAGGTGACATAAACTTCTGGGGGCTTGTCCCAGCACATTCCACTCTAATTTACAACCTTGGAACACTACTTTCAGGAAGACTCTTTTGCACTAGTAACAAGCGTTGAGAACGTAATAATGCTGCCGCCTTGTGGTTGT
Organism: Balaenoptera borealis; assembly: GCF_965194805.1. Taxonomy (NCBI): domain Eukaryota; kingdom Metazoa; phylum Chordata; class Mammalia; order Artiodactyla; family Balaenopteridae; genus Balaenoptera; species Balaenoptera borealis. Next base: position 4,954 of record NW_028121663.1, read on the forward strand.
TTCCCATAACAGCAGCTTTAAACCAAGTGCTAATGGTTGCTTAATAGTCACAAGGACTGCAGGGCTGTAAATGACACCTGCCCTCAACAAATGCCCTGGGGTAGGGAATAGGCAAGAAAATTCTACACATTACAACTTTTTCAAGAAGTCAATACGAAGAGGGAAGTTGTAGTCACTCTTTAAAAAAGAAGGAAAAGAAAAAAGAGGACATGCCTAAAGTTCAGTATAAGGAATTATTAGCCACATGCAAATCCAACGTGAAAACGTTTCAGCTCACACCAGTCAAATGACCATCAGCAAAAAGTCTACAAACTATAAATGCTAAGGGCTTTTAGAGAACTCTGTAATTTCTAGATGCTGGTGGAATGTAAAGTGGTAACAGCACTAACGAAAACTGAACGGAGCTGCTTTAAAACGTAAAAATTGAGCTACCATATGATGCGGCAGGGCACCTTTTGGGCCTATAACCTAAGACCACAAGAATCGGAAAGACAGAGGCAGGCAAATGTGCACTGCAGCAATACTGAAATAGCCAAGACATGGAAAACAAAAAAGGTCCATAATCAGATGAATGGACAAAGAAGAAGTGGTAATATGGACAGAATGGAATATCCGTCACGGAAAAAAATAAAAGAATGGCATATGCAGCACCACAGAGGAGCCTAGAGATAATCACACAACGTGAAGTAAGTCAGAATGAGAAAGACAAATGCCCTATGATGTCCCTTATGTTATCTGAAAATTCATAAAAATGAACATATTTCCATAGAGAAAGGCAATCTCAGATTGAGAAGACAAACTTATGGTTAAGCCAAAGAAAACGTGTGAGGAATGGATAAATTAGGATATTGGGGTTAACACACATATACTAATACATATAAAATATATAATCCCCAAAGACCTATGGAATACCAAGAGTGGTCTACTCAACACTCTGTAACAACCTACATGGAAAAGGACCCAAAGATCAATAAATATAGGTATATGTGTAAATGAACAAGATTCTGTACTCCTACAAAAAAAATTTTTTTTCAATCAAATTTGCTCTGATAAAAACTACAACTTAAAGAGACAGACAAAGAATTACGGAGGTTAAACTTATGGGGGTTTGTCCTGGCACATTCCACTCTAATCTGCAACCTAAAACCACAACTTGCAGCGAAGTTCTGTTTCCCTAGCAAGCAGAGTTGGCAACGTAGAAATCCTGCCACCCAAAAGCCGTTTCCTCAAACAGCAGCTTTAAATCTACTGCTAATGGTCACTAATATTCACAAGGACTGCAGGGCTGTAAATGACTCATGCCCTCAAAAAATGTCCTGGGGAAGGGAATGGCCAAAAAAATCCAAACGCAGCAAATTTTTCAAGAAGGCAGTTAGAAGTTGTACGTTTCGCTCAATCTTAAAAAAAAGTGAAAAGGACACTGATAAACGCAAAACATCAGGAAATATGAGACGCATGCAAATCCAATCTACACAAAGGTATCACCTCACACCAGTCAGAATGACCATCAGCAAAAAGTCTACAAACAATAGATGTTGAAGAAGTTGTGGAGAATAGCGTAACCTCTCGGTCTAAGTGGGATGTAAACTGGTAACGGCCAATAATAGGAACAGAATGGCAGCGCATTTAAAGGTAAAAATTGAGTCACCATATGATCCGGAAGTCCACTATTGGGCCTTTCACCTGTGAAAGTCAGAATCAAAAAGACACGGGATGGGGCTTCCCTGGTGGTGCAGTGGTTGAGAGTCTGCCTGCCAAGGCAGGGGCCACGGGTTCGATCCCTGGTCTGGGAGGATCCCGCATGCCGCGGAGCAATTGGGCCCGTGAGCCAAAGCTGCTGAGCCTGCGCATCTGGAGCCTGTGCTCCGCAGCGGGAGAGGCCGCGATGGTGGGAGGCCCCCGCGCACCGTGATGAGGAGTGGCCCCACTTGCCGCAACTGGAGAAAGCCCTCGCACAGAAACAAGGAACCAGCACAGCCAAAAATAAATAAATAAATTCATTAATTAATTTAAAAAAAAATCTTAAAAAAAAAAGACACGGGATGGAAAATCGTGTATTGCAGCAGTATTTACAATAGCCAAGACATGGAAGCAAACAAAATGTCCATAAACAGATAAATGGACACAGAAGAAGTGGTACACATACCGAATGGAAGAGTAGCCTCGGGAAAAAAATGAACAATGCCGTTTTCAGGACTACACATGAGCCTAGAAATAATCATATTAGCTTAAGTAAGTCAAGAGGGAATGATAAATATCCTATGATATCTTGTATACATGTTAGCCTAAGGTTGCTACCAATAAACATATTTTCACAGAAAAAGACACTCACAGACTTATAAAACAAACTAATGGTTAGCCAAAATGAAAGGTGGGAGGATGGATAAATTAGGACTATGGGGCTAACATAGATATACTAATGTATGTTAAATGTATATAAACATATAACATATAAACCATATGAATTATATACTCACCAATACATATAAAATATATAAAGACAAAACACCTACCAAATACCAAGGGAGGTCTACTCAACTTTCTGTAATAACATACAAGGTAACAGGATCCGAAGATGAACAGACATATGTATGAATCATTGAGCAGATTCTGTACAGCCAGAAAACCACAACACTCTAATCAAATTTACTCCGATAAGAAATAGAAATTAAATTTAAAAAACAAACATAAGTAAGGTGACATAAACTTCTGGGGGCTTGTCCCAGCACATTCCACTCTAATTTACAACCTTGGAACACTACTTTCAGGAAGACTCTTTTGCACTAGTAACAAGCGTTGAGAAACGTAATAATGCTGCCGCCTTGTGGTTGTTTCCCATAACAGCAGCTTTAAACCAAGTGCTAATGGTTGCTTAATAGTCACAAGGACTGCAGGGCTGTAAATGACACCTGCCCTCAACAAATGCCCTGGGGTAGGGAATAGGCAAGAAAATTCTACACATTACAACTTTTTCAAGAAGTCAATACGAAGAGGGAAGTTGTAGTCACTCTTTAAAAAAGAAGGAAAAAGAAAAAAGAGGACATGCCTAAAGTTCAGTATAAGGAATTATTAGCCACATGCAAATCCAACGTGAAAACGTTTCAGCTCACACCAGTCAAATGACCATCAGCAAAAAGTCTACAAACTATAAATGCTAAGGGCTTTAGAGAACTCTGTAATTTCTAGATGCTGGTGGAATGTAAAAGTGGTAACAGCACTAACGAAAACTGAACGGAGCTGCTTTAAAACGTAAAAATTGAGCTACCATATGATGCGGCAGGGCACCTTTTGGGCCTATAACCTAAGACCACAAGAATCGGAAAGACAGAGGCAGGGCAAATGTGCACTGCAGCAATACTGAAATAGCCAAGACATGGAAACACAAAAAAGGTCCATAATCAGATGAATGGACAAAGAAGAAGTGGTAATATGGACAGAATGGAATATCCGTCACGGAAAAAAATAAAAGAATGGCATATGCAGCACCACAGAGGAGCCTAGAGATAATCACACAACGTGAAGTAAGTCAGAATGAGAAAGACAAATGCCCTATGATGTCCCTTATGTTATCTGAAAATTCATAAAAATGAACATATTTTCCATAGAGAAAGGCAATCTCAGATTGAGAAGACAAACTTATGGTTAAGCCAAAGAAAACGTGTGAGGAATGGATAAATTAGGATATGGGGTTAACACACATATACTAATACATATAAAATATATAATCCCCAAAGACCTATGGAATACCAAGAGTGGTCTACTCAACACTCTGTAACAACCTACATGGAAAAGGACCCAAAGATCAATAAATATAGGTATATGTGTAAATGAACAAGATTCTGTACTCCTACAAAAAAAAATTTTTTTTTCAATCAAATTTGCTCTGATAAAAACTACAACTTAAAGAGACAGACAAGAATTACGGAGGTTAAACTTATGGGGGTTTGTCCTGGCACATTCCACTCTAATCTGCAACCTAAAACCACAACTTGCAGCGAAGTTCTGTTTCCCCTAGCAAGCAGAGTTGGCAACGTAGAAATCCTGCCACCCAAAAGCCGTTTCCTCAAACAGCAGCTTTAAATCTACTGCTAATGGTCACTAATATTCACAAGGACTGCAGGGCTGTAAATGACTCATGCCCTCAAAAAATGTCCTGGGGAAGGAATGGCCAAAAAAATCCAAACGCAGCAAATTTTTCAAGAAGGCAGTTAGAAGTTGTACGTTTCGCTCAATCTTAAAAAAAAGTGAAAAGGACACTGATAAACGCAAAACATCAGGAAATATGAGACGCATGCAAATCCAATCTACACAAAGGTATCACCTCACACCAGTCAGAATGACCATCAGCAAAAAGTCTACAAACAATAGATGTTGAAGAAGTTGTGGAGAATAGCGTAACCTCTCGGTCTAAGTGGGATGTAAACTGGTAACGGCCAATAATAGGAACAGAATGGCAGCGCATTTAAAGGTAAAAATTGAGTCACCATATGATCCGGAAGTCCCACTATTGGGCCTTTCACCTGTGAAAGTCAGAATCAAAAAGACACGGGATGGGGCTTCCCTGGTGGTGCAGTGGTTGAGAGTCTGCCTGCCAAGGCAGGGGCCACGGGTTCGATCCCTGGTCTGGGAGGGATCCCGCATGCCGCGGAGCAATTGGGCCCGTGAGCCAAAGCTGCTGAGCCTGCGCATCTGGAGCCTGTGCTCCGCAGCGGGAGAGGCCGCGATGGTGGGAGGCCCGCGCACCGTGATGAGGAGTGGCCCCCACTTGCCGCAACTGGAGAAAGCCCTCGCACAGAAACAAGGAACCAGCACAGCCAAAAATAAATAAATAAATTCATTAATTAATTTAAAAAAAAATCTTAAAAAAAAAAAAAGACACGGGATGGAAAATCGTGTATTGCAGCAGTATTTACAATAGCCAAGACATGGAAGCAAACAAAATGTCCATCAACAGATAAATGGACACAGAAGAAGTGGTACACATACCGAATGGAAGAGTAGCCTCGGGAAAAAAATGAACAATGCCGTTTTCAGGACTACACATGAGCCTAGAAATAATCATATTAGCTTAAGTAAGTCAAGAGGGAATGATAAATATCCTATGATATCTTGTATACATGTTAGCCTAAGGTTGCTACCAATAAACATATTTTCACAGAAAAAGACACTCACAGACTTATAAAACAAACTAATGGTTAGCCAAAATGAAAGGTGGGAGGATGGATAAATTAGGACTATGGGGCTAACATAGATATACTAATGTATGTTAAATGTATATAAAACATATAACATATAAACCATATGAATTATATACTCACCAATACATATAAAATATATAAAGACAAAACACCTACCAAATACCAAGGGAGGTCTACTCAACTTTCTGTAATAACATACAAGGTAACAGGATCCGAAGATGAACAGACATATGTATGAATCATTGAGCAGATTCTGTACAGCCAGAAAACCACAACACTCTAATCAAATTTACTCCGATAAGAAATAGAAATTAAATTTAAAAAACAAACATAAGTAAGGTGACATAAACTTCTGGGGCTTGTCCCAGCACATTCCACTCTAATTTACAACCTTGGAACACTACTTTCAGGAAGACTCTTTTGCACTAGTAACAAGCGTTGAGAACGTAATAATGCTGCCGCCTTGTGGTTGTTTCCCATAACAGCAGCTTTAAACCAAGTGCTAATGGTTGCTTAATAGTCACAAGGTCTGCAGGGCTGTAAATGACACCTGCCCTCAACAAATGCCCTGGGGTAGGGAATAGGCAAGAAATTCTACACATTACAACTTTTCAAGAAGTCAATACGAAGAGGAAGTTGTAGTCACTCTTTAAAAAAGAAGGAAAAGAAAAAAAGAGGACATGCCTAAAGTTCAGTATAAGGAATTATTAGCCACATGCAAATCCAACGTGAAAACGTTTCAGCTCACACCAGTCAAATGACCATCAGCAAAAAGTCTACAAACTATAAATGCTAAGGCTTTTAGAGAACTCTGTAATTTCTAGATGCTGGTGGAATGTAAAGTGGTAACAGCACTAACGAAAACTGAACGGAGCTGCTTTAAAACGTAAAAATTGAGCTACCATATGATGCGGCAGGGCACCTTTTGGCCTATAACCTAAGACCACAAGAATCGGAAAGACAGAGGCAGGCAAATGTGCACTGCAGCAATACTGAAATAGCCAAGACATGGAAACACAAAAAAGGTCCATAATCAGATGAATGGACAAAGAAGAAGTGGTAATATGGACAGAAATGGAATATCCGTCACGGAAAAAAATAAAAGAATGGCATATGCAGCACCACAGAGGAGCCTAGAGATAATCACACAACGTGAAGTAAGTCAGAATGAGAAAGACAAATGCCCTATGATGTCCCTTATGTTATCTGAAAATTCATAAAAATGAACATATTTCCATAGAGAAAGGCAATCTCAGATTGAGAAGACAAACTTATGGTTAAGCCAAAGAAAACGTGTGAGGAATGGATAAATTAGGATATTGGGGTTAACACACATATACTAATACATATAAAATATATAATCCCCAAAGACCTATGGAATACCAAGAGTGGTCTACTCAACACTCTGTAACAACCTACATGGAAAAGGACCCAAAGATCAATAAATATAGGTATATGTGTAAATGAACAAGATTCTGTACTCCTACAAAAAAAAATTTTTTTTCAATCAATTTGCTCTGATAAAAACTACAACTTAAAGAGACAGACAAGAATTACGGAGGTTAAACTTATGGGGGTTTGTCCTGGCACATTCCACTCTAATCTGCAACCTAAAACCACAACTTGCAGCGAAGTTCTGTTTCCCTAGCAAGCAGAGTTGGCAACGTAGAAATCCTGCCACCCAAAGCCTTTTCCCTCAAACAGCAGCTTTAAATCTACTGCTAATGGTCACTAATATTCACAAGGACTGCAGGGCTGTAAATGACTCATGCCCTCAAAAATGTCCTGGGAAGGGGAATGGCCAAAAAAATCCAAACGCAGCAAATTTTCAAGAAGGCAGTTAGAAGTTGTACGTTTCGCTCAATCTTAAAAAAAAAGTGAAAAGGACACTGATAAACGCAAAACATCAGGAAATATGAGACGCATGCAAATCCAATCTACACAAAGGTATCACCTCACACCAGTCAGAATGACCATCAGCAAAAAGTCTACAAACAATAGATGTTGAAGAAGTTGTGGAGAATAGCGTAACCTCTCGGTCTAAGTGGGATGTAAACTGGTAACGGCCAATAATAGGAACAGAATGGCAGCGCATTTAAAGGTAAAAATTGAGTCACCATATGATCCGGAAGTCCCCACTATTGGGCCTTTCACCTGTGAAAGTCAGAATCAAAAAGACACGGGATGGGGCTTCCCTGGTGGTGCAGTGGTTGAGAGTCTGCCTGCCAAGGCAGGGGCCACGGTTCGATCCCTGGTCTGGGAGGATCCCGCATGCCGCGGGAGCAATTGGGCCCGTGAGCCAAAGCTGCTGAGCCTGCGCATCTGGAGCCTGTGCTCCGCAGCGGGAGAGGCCGCGATGGTGGGAGGCCCGCGCACCGTGATGAGGAGTGGCCCCCACTTGCCGCAACTGGAGAAAGCCCTCGCACAGAAACAAGGAACCAGCACAGCCAAAAATAAATAAATAAATTCATTAATTAATTTAAAAAAAAATCTTTAAAAAAAAAAAAGACACGGGATGGAAAATCGTGTATTGCAGCAGTATTTACAATAGCCAAGACATGGAAGCAAACAAAATGTCCATCAACAGATAAATGGACACAGAAGAAGTGGTACACATACCGAATGGAAGAGTAGCCTCGGGAAAAAAATGAACAATGCCGTTTTCAGGACTACACATGAGCCTAGAAATAATCATATTAGCTTAAGTAAGTCAAGAGGGAATGATAAATATCCTATGATATCTGTATACATGTTAGCCTAAGGTTGCTACCAATAAACATATTTTCACAGAAAAAGACACTCACAGACTTATAAAACAAACTAATGGTTAGCCAAAATGAAAGGTGAGGAGGATGGATAAATTAGGACTATGGGGCTAACATAGATATACTAATGTATGTTAAATGTATATAAACATATAACATATAAACCATATGAATTATATACTCACCAATACATATAAAATATATAAAGACAAAACACCTACAAATACCAAGGGAGGTCTACTCAACTTTCTGTATAACATACAAGGTAACAGGATCCGAAGATGAACAGACATATGTATGAATCATGAGCAGATTCTGTACAGCCAGAAAACCACAACACTCTAATCAAATTTACTCCGATAAGAAATAGAAATTAAATTTAAAAAACAAACATAAGTAAGGTGACATAAACTTCTGGGGGCTTGTCCCAGCACATTCCACTCTAATTACAACCTTGGAACACTACTTTCAGGAAGACTCTTTTGCACTAGTAACAAGCGTTGAGAACGTAATAATGCTGCCGCCTTGTGGTTGTTTCCCATAACAGCAGCTTTAAACCAAGTGCTAATGGTTGCTTAATAGTCACAAGGACTGCAGGGCTGTAAATGACACCTGCCCTCAACAAATGCCCTGGGGTAGGGAATAGGCAAGAAAATTCTACACATTACAACTTTTTCAAGAAGTCAATACGAAGAGGGAAGTTGTAGTCACTCTTTAAAAAAGAAGGAAAAGAAAAAAGAGGACATGCCTAAAGTTCAGTATAAGGAATTATTAGCCACATGCAAATCCAACGTGAAAACGTTTCAGCTCACACCAGTCAAATGACCATCAGCAAAAAGTCTACAAACTATAAATGCTAAGGGCTTTTAGAGAACTCTGTAATTTCTAGATGCTGGTGGAATGTAAAGTGGTAACAGCACTAACGAAAACTGAACGGAGCTGCTTTAACGTAAAAATTGAGCTACCATATGATGCGGCAGGGGCACCTTTTGGGCCTATAACCTAAGACCACAAGAATCGGAAAGACAGAGGCAGGCAAATGTGCACTGCAGCAATACTGAAATAGCCAAGACATGGAAACACAAAAAAGGTCCATAATCAGATGAATGGACAAAGAAGAAGTGGTAATATGGACAGAATGGAATATCCGTCACGGAAAAAATAAAAGAATGGCATATGCAGCACCACAGAGAGCCTAGAGATAATCACACAACGTGAAGTAAGTCAGAATGAGAAAGACAAATGCCCTATTGATGTCCCTTATGTTATCCTGAAAATTCATAAAAATGAACATATTTCATAGAGAAAGGCAATCTCAGATTGAGGAAGACAAACTTATGGTTAAGCCAAAGAAAACGTGTGAGGAATGGATAAATTAGGATATTGGGGTTAACACACATATACTAATACATATAAAATATATAATCCCCAAAGACCTATGGAATACCAAGAGTGGTCTACTCAACACTCTGTAACAACCTACATGGAAAGGACCCAAAGATCAATAAATATAGGTATATGTGTAAATGAACAAGATTCTGTACTCCTACAAAAAAAAATTTTTTTTTCAATCAAATTTGCTCTGATAAAAACTACAACTTAAAGAGACAGACAAGAATTACGGAGGTTAAACTTATGGGGGTTTGTCCTGGCACATTCCACTCTAATCTGCAACCTAAAACCACAACTTGCAGCGAAGTTCTGTTTCCCTAGCAAGCAGAGGTTGGCAACGTAGAAATCCTGCCACCCAAAAGCCGTTTCCTCAAACAGCAGCTTTAAATCTACTGCTAATGGTCACTATATTCACAGGACTGCAGGGCTGTAAATGGACTCATGCCCTCAAAAATGTCCTGGGGAAGGGAATGGCCAAAAAAAATCCAAACGCAGCAAATTTTTCAGAAGGCAGTTAGAAGTTGTACGTTTCGCTCAATCTTAAAAAAAAAGTGAAAAGGACACTGATAAACGCAAAACATCAGGAAATATGAGACGCATGCAAATCCAATCTACACAAAGGTATCACCTCACACCAGTCAGAATGACCATCAGCAAAAAGTCTACAAACAATAGATGTTGAAGAAGTTGTGGAGAATAGCGTAACCTCTCGGTCTAAGTGGGATGTAAACTGGTAACGGCCAATAATAGGAACAGAATGGCAGCGCATTTAAAGGTAAAAATTGAGTCACCATATGATCCGGAAGTCCCACTATTGGCCTTTCACCTGTGAAAGTCAGAATCAAAAAGACACGGGATGGGGCTTCCCTGGTGGTGCAGGGTTGAGAGTCTGCCTGCCCAAGGCAGGGGCCACGTGGTTCGATCCCTGGTCTGGGAGGATCCCGCATGCCGCGGAGCAATTGGGCCCGTGAGCCAAAGCTGCTGAGCCTGCGCATCTGGAGCCTGTGCTCCGCAGCGGGAGAGGCCGCGATGGTGGGAGGCCCGCGCACCGTGATGAGGAGTGGCCCCCACTTGCCGCAACTGGAGAAAGCCCTCGCACAGAAACAAGGAACCAGCACAGCCAAAAATAAATAAATAAATTCATTAATTAATTTAAAAAAAAATCTTAAAAAAAAAAAAAGACACGGGATGGAAAATCGTGTATTGCAGCAGTATTTACAATAGCCAAGACATGGAAGCAAACAAAATGTCCATCAACAGATAAATGGACACAGAAGAAGTGGTACACATACCGAATGGAAGAGTAGCCTCGGGAAAAAAAATGAACAATGCCGTTTTCAGGACTACACATGAGCCTAGAAATAATCATATTAGCTTAAGTAAGTCAAGAGGGAATGATAAATATCCTATGATATCTTGTATACATGTTAGCCTAAGGTTGCTACCAATAAACATATTTTCACAGAAAAAGACACTCACAGACTTATAAAACAAACTAATGGTTAGCCAAAATGAAAGGTGGGAGGATGGATAAATTAGACTATGGGGCTAACATAGATATACTAATGTATGTTAAATGTATATAAACATATAACATATAAACCATATGAATTATATACTCACCAATACATATAAAATATATAAAGACAAACACCTACCAAATACCAAGGGAGGTCTACTCAACTTTCTGTAATAACATACAAGGTAACAGGATCCGAAGATGAACAGACATATGTATGAATCATTGAGCAGATTCTGTACAGCCAGAAACCACAACACTCTAATCAAATTTACTCCGATAAGAAATAGAAATTAAATTTTAAAAACAACATAAGTAAGGTGACATAAACTTCTGGGGGCTTGTCCCAGCACATTCCACTCTAATTTACAACCTTGGAACACTACTTTTCAGGAAGACTCTTTTGCACTAGTAACAAGCGTTGAGAACGTAATAATGCTGCCGCCTTGTGGTTGTTTCCCATAACAGCAGCTTTAAACAAGTGCTAATGGTTGCTTAATAGTCACAAGGACTGCAGGGCTGTAAATGACACCTGCCCTCAACAATGCCCTGGGGTAGGGAATAGGCAAGAAAATTCTACACATTACAACTTTTTCAAGAAGTCAATACGAAGAGGGAAGTTGTAGTCACTCTTTAAAAAAGAAGGAAAAGAAAAAAGAGGACATGCCTAAAGTTCAGTATAAGGAATTATTAGCCACATGCAAATCCAACGTGAAAACGTTTCAGCTCACACCAGTCAAATGACCATCAGCAAAAAGTCTACAAACTATAAATGCTAAGGGCTTTTAGAGAACTCTGTAATTTCTAGATGCTGGTGGAATGTAAAGTGGTAACAGCACTAACGAAAACTGAACGGAGCTGCTTTAAAACGTAAAAATTGAGCTACCATATGATGCGGCAGGGCACCTTTTGGGCTATAACCTAAAGACCACAAGAATCGGAAAGACAGAGGCAGGCAAATGTGCACTGCAGCAATACTGAAATAGCCAAGACATGGAAACACAAAAAAGGTCCATAATCAGATGAATGGACAAAGAAGAAGTGGTAATATGGACAGAATGGAATATCCGTCACGGAAAAAAATAAAAGAATGGCATATGCAGCACCACAGAGGAGCCTAGAGATAATCACACAACGTGAAGTAAGTCAGAATGAGAAAGACAAATGCCCTATGATGTCCCTTATGTTATCTGAAAATTCATAAAAATGAACATATTTCCATAGAGAAAGGCAATCTCAGATTGAGAAGACAAACTTATGGTTAAGCCAAAGAAAACGTGTGAGGAATGGATAAATTAGGATATTGGGTTAACACACATATACTAATACATATAAAATATATAATCCCCAAAGACCTATGGAATACCAAGAGTGGTTCTACTCAACACTCTGTACAACCTACATGGAAAAGGACCCAAAGATCAATAAATATAGGTATATGTGTAAATGAACAAGATTCTGTACTCCTACAAAAAAAAATTTTTTCAATCAAATTTGCTCTGATAAAAACTACAACTTAAAGAGACAGACAAGAATTACGGAGGTTAAACTTATGGGGGTTTGTCCTGGCACATTCCACTCTAATCTGCAACCTAAAACCACAACTTGCAGCGAAGTTCTGTTTCCCTAGCAAGCAGAGTTGGCAACGTAGAAATCCTGCCACCCAAAAGCCGTTTCCTCTAACAGCAGCTTTAAATCTACTGCTAATGGTCACTAATATTCACAAGGACTGCAGGGCTGTAAATGACTCATGCCCTCAAAAAATGTCCTGGGGAAGGGAATGGCCAAAAAAATCCAAACGCAGCAAATTTTCAAGAAGGCAGTTAGAAGTTGTACGTTTCGCTCAATCTTAAAAAAAAGTGAAAAGGACACTGATAAACGCAAAACATCAGGAAATATGAGACGCATGCAAATCCAATCTACACAAAGGTATCACCTCACACCAGTCAGAATGACCATCAGCAAAAAGTCTACAAACAATAGATGTGAAGAAGTTGTGGAGAATAGCGTAACCTCTCGTCTAAGTGGGATGTAAACTGGTAACGGCCAATAATAGGAACAGAATGGCAGCGCATTTAAAGGTAAAAATTGAGTCACCATATGATCCGGAAGTCCCACTATTGGGCCTTTCACCTGTGAAAGTCAGAATCAAAAAGACACGGATGGGGCTTCCCTGGTGGTGCAGTGGTTGAGAGTCTGCCTGCCAAGGCAGGGGCCACGGTTCGATCCCTGGTCTGGGAGGATCCCGCATGCCCGCGGAGCAATTGGGCCCGTGAGCCAAAGCTGCTGAGCCTGCGCATCTGGAGCCTGTGCTCCGCAGCGGGAGAGGCCGCGATGGTGGGAGGCCCGCGCACCGTGATGAGGAGTGGCCCCCACTTGCCGCAACTGGAAGAAGCCCTCGCACAGAACAAGAACCAGCACAGCCAAAAATAAATAAATAAATTCATTAATTAATTTAAAAAAATCTTAAAAAAAAAAAGACACGGGATGGAAAATCGTGTATTGCAGCAGTATTTACAATAGCCAAGACATGGAAGCAAACAAAATGTCCATCAACAGATAAATGGACACAGAAGAAGTGGTACACATACCGAATGGAAGAGTAGCCTCGGGAAAAAAATGAACAATGCCGTTTTCAGGACTACACATGAGCCTAGAAATAATCATATTAGCTTAAGTAAGTCAAGAGGGAATGATAAATATCCTATGATTTCTTGTATACATGTTAGCCTAAGGTTGCTACCAATAAACATATTTTCACAGAAAAAGACACTCACAGACTTATAAAACAAACTAATGGTTAGCCAAAATGAAAGGTGGGAGGATGGATAAATTAGGACTATGGGGCTAACATAGATATACTAATGTATGTTAAATGTATATAAACATATAACATATAAACCATATGAATTATATACTCACCAATACATATAAAATATATAAAGACAAAACACCTACCAAATACCAAGGGAGGTCTACTCAACTTTCTGTAATAACATACAAGGTAACAGGATCCGAAGATGAACAGACATATGTATGAATCATTGAGCAGATTCTGTACAGCCAGAAAACCACAACACTCTAATCAAATTTACTCCGATAAGAAATAGAAATTAAAATTTAAAAAACAAACATAAGTAAGGTGACATAAACTTCTGGGGCTTGGCCAGCACATTCCACTCTAATTTACAACCTTGGAACACTACTTTCAGGAAGACTCTTTTTGCACTAGTAACAAGCGTTGAGAACGTAATAATGCTGCCGCCTTGTGGTTGTTTTCCCATAACAGCAGCTTTAAACCAAGTGCTAATGGTTGCTTAATTAGTCACAAGGACTGCAGGGCTGTAAATGACACCTGCCCTCAACAAATGCCCTGGGGTAGGGAATAGGCAAGAAAATTCTACACATTACAACTTTTTCAAGAAGTCAATACGAAGAGGGAAGTTGTAGTCACTCTTTAAAAAAGAAGGAAAAGAAAAAAGAGGACATGCCTAAAGTTCAGTATAAGGAATTATTAGCCACATGCAAATCCAACGTGAAAACGTTTCAGCTCACACCAGTCAAATGACCGCTCACACCAGTCAAATGACCATCAGCAAAAAGTCTACAAACTATAAATGCTAAGGGCTTTTAGAGAACTCTGTAATTTCTAGATGCTGGTGGAATGTAAAGTGGTAACAGCACTAACGAAAACTGAACGGAGCTGCTTTAAAACGTAAAAATTGAGCTACCATATGATGCGGCAGGGCACCTTTTGGGCCTATAACCTAAGACCACAAGAATCGGAAAGACAGAGGCAGGCAAATGTGCACTGCAGCAATACTGAAATAGCCAAGACATGGAAACACAAAAAAGGTCCATAATCAGATGAATGGACAAAGAAGAAGTGGTAATATGGACAGAATGGAATATCCGTCACGGAAAAAAATAAAAGAATGATATGCAGCACCACAGAGGAGCCTAGAGATAATCACACAACGTGAAGTAAGTCAGAATGAGAAAGACAAATGCCCTATGATGTCCCTTATGTTATCTGAAAATTCATAAAAAATGAACATATTTCCATAGAGAAAGCCAATCTCAGATTGAGAAGACAAACTTATGGTTAAGCCAAAGAAAACGTGTGAGATGGATAAATTAGGATATTGGGGTTAACACACATATACTAATACATATAAAATATATAATCCCCAAAGACCTATGGAATACCAAGAGTGGTCTACTCAACACTCTGTAACAACCTACATGGAAAAGGACCCAAAGATCAATAAATATAGGTATATGTGTAAATGAACAAGATTCTGTACTCCTACAAAAAAAAAATTTTTTTCAATCAAATTTGCTCTGATAAAAACTACAACTTAAAGAGACAGACAAGAATTACGGAGGTTAAACTTATGGGGGTTTGTCCTGGCACATTCCACTCTAATCTGCAACCTAAAACCACAACTTGCAGCGAAGTTCTGTTTCCCTAGCAAGCAGAGTTGGCAACGTAGAAATCCTGCCACCCAAAAGCCGTTTCCTCAAACAGCAGCTTTAAATCTACTGCTAATGGTCACTAATATTCACAAGGACTGCAGGGCTGTAAATGACTCATGCCCTCAAAAAATGTCCTGGGGAAGGGAATGGCCAAAAAAATCCAAACGCAGCAAATTTTTCAAGAAGGCAGTTAGAAGTTGTACGTTTCGCTCAATCTTAAAAAAAAAGTGAAAAGGACACTGATAAACGCAAAACATCAGGAAATATGAGACGCATGCAAATCCAATCTACACAAAGGTATCACCTCACACCAGTCAGAATGACCATCAGCAAAAAGTCTACAAACAATAGATGTTGAAGAAGTTGTGGAGAATAGCGTAACCTCTCGGTCTAAGTGGGATGTAAACTGGTAACGGCCAATAATAGGAACAGAATGGCAGCGCATTTAAAGGTAAAAATTGAGTCACCATATGATCCGGAAGTCCCACTATTGGGCCTTTCACCTGTGAAAGTCAGAATCAAAAAGACACGGGATGGGGCTTCCCTGGTGGTGCAGTGGTTGAGAGTCTGCCTGCCAAGGCAGGGGCCACGGGTTCGATCCCTGGTCTGGGAGGATCCCGCATGCCGCGGAGCAATTGGGCCCGTGAGCCAAAGCTGCTGAGCCTGCGCATCTGGAGCCTGTGCTCCGCAGCGGGAGAGGCCGCGATGGTGGGAGGCCCGCGCACCGTGATGAGGAGTGGCCCCCACTTGCCGCAACTGGAGAAAGCCCTCGCACAGAAACAAGGAACCAGCACAGCCAAAAATAAATAAATAAATTCATTAATTAATTTAAAAAAAAATCTTAAAAAAAAAAAGACACGGGATGGAAAATCGTGTATTGCAGCAGTATTTACAATAGCCAAGACATGGAAGCAAACAAAATGTCCATCAACAGATAAATGGACACAGAAGAAGTGGTACACATACCGAATGGAAGAGTAGCCTCGGGAAAAAAATGAACAATGCCGTTTTCAGGACTACACATGAGCCTAGAAATAATCATATTAGCTTAAGTAAGTCAAGAGGGAATGATAAATATCCTATGATATCTTGTATACATGTTAGCCTAAGGTTGCTACCAATAAACATATTTTCACAGAAAAAGACACTCACAGACTTATAAAACAAACTAATGGTTAGCCAAAATGAAAGGTGGGAGGATGGATAAATTAGGACTATGGGGCTAACATAGATATACTAATGTATGTTAAATGTATATAAACATATAACATATAAACCATATGAATTATATACTCACCAATACATATAAAATATATAAAGACAAAACACCTACCAAATACCAAGGGAGGTCTACTCAACTTTCTGTAATAACATACAAGGTAACAGGATCCGAAGATGACCAGACATATGTATGAATCATTGAGCAGATTCTGTACAGCCAGAAAACCACAACACTCTAATCAAATTTACTCCGATAAGAAATAGAAATTAAATTTAAAAAACAAACATAAGTAAGGTGACATAAACTTCTGGGGGCTTGTCCCAGCACATTCCACTCTAATTTACAACCTTGGAACACTACTTTCAGGAAGACTCTTTTGCACTAGTAACAAGCGTTGAGAACGTAATAATGCTGCCGCCTTGTGGTTGTTTCCCATAACAGCAGCTTTAAACCAAGTGCTAATGGTTGCTTAATAGTCACAAGGACTGCAGGGCTGTAAATGACACCTGCCCTCAACAAATGCCCTGGGGTAGGGAATAGGCAAGAAAATTCTACACATTACAACTTTTTCAAGAAGTCAATACGAAGAGGGAAGTTGTAGTCACTCTTTAAAAAAGAAGGAAAAGAAAAAAGAGGACATGCCTAAAGTTCAGTATAAGGAATTATTAGCCACATGCAAATCCAACGTGAAAACGTTTCAGCTCACACCAGTCAAATGACCATCAGCAAAAAGTCTACAAACTATAAATGCTAAGGGCTTTTAGAGAACTCTGTAATTTCTAGATGCTGGTGGAATGTAAAGTGGTAACAGCACTAACGAAAACTGAACGGAGCTGCTTTAAAACGTAAAAATTGAGCTACCATATGATGCGGCAGGGCACCTTTTGGGCCTATAACCTAAGACCACAAGAATCGGAAAGACAGAGGCAGGCAAATGTGCACTGCAGCAATACTGAAATAGCCAAGACATGGAAACACAAAAAAGGTCCATAATCAGATGAATGGACAAAGAAGAAGTGGTAATATGGACAGAATGGAATATCCGTCACGGAAAAAAATAAAAGAATGGCATATGCAGCACCACAGAGGAGCCTAGAGATAATCACACAACGTGAAGTAAGTCAGAATGAGAAAGACAAATGCCCTATGATGTCCCTTATGTTATCTGAAAATTCATAAAAATGAACATATTTCCATAGAGAAAGGCAATCTCAGATTGAGAAGACAAACTTATTTAAGCCAAAGAAAACGTGTGAGGAATGGATAAATTAGGATATTGGGGTTAACACACATATACTAATACATATAAAATATATAATCCCCAAAGACCTATGGAATACCAAGAGTGGTCTACTCAACACTCTGTAACAACCTACATGGAAAAGGACCCAAAGATCAATAAATATAGGTATATGTGTAAATGAACAAGATTCTGTACTCCTACAAAAAAAAATTTTTTTCAATCAAATTTGCTCTGATAAAAACTACAACTTAAAGAGACAGACAAGAATTACGGAGGTTAAACTTATGGGGGTTTGTCCTGGCACATTCCACTCTAATCTGCAACCTAAAACCACAACTTGCAGCGAAGTTCTGTTTCCCTAGCAAGCAGAGTTGGCAACGTAGAAATCCTGCCACCCAAAAGCCGTTTCCTCAAACAGCAGCTTTAAATCTACTGCTAATGGTCACTAATATTCACAAGGACTGCAGGGCTGTAAATGACTCATGCCCTCAAAAAATGTCCTGGGGAAGGGAATGGCCAAAAAAATCCAAACGCAGCAAATTTTTCAAGAAGGCAGTTAGAAGTTGTACGTTTCGCTCAATCTTAAAAAAAAAGTGAAAAGGACACTGATAAACGCAAAACATCAGGAAATATGAGACGCATGCAAATCCAATCTACACAAAGGTATCACCTCACACCAGTCAGAATGACCATCAGCAAAAAGTCTACAAACAATAGATGTTGAAGAAGTTGTGGAGAATAGCGTAACCTCTCGGTCTAAGTGGGATGTAAACTGGTAACGGCCAATAATA
>NW_028121662.1:0-23542 GCF_965194805.1 Balaenoptera borealis
AGCCAAGACATGGAAGCAAAAAAAGGTCCATAAACAGATGAATGGGCAAAGAAGAAGTGGTATATGGACAGAATGGAATGGTAGCCTTGGGAAAAAATGAACAATGCCGTTTTCAGGACTACAGTTGAGCCTATAAATATTCATATAACTTTAAGTAAGTAAAAAGGGTATGACAAATATCCTATGATATCATTTATACATGTTATCCTAAGATTGCTACCAATGAACATATTTCCACAGAAAAAGACACTCACAGACTTATCAAATAAACTAATGGTTAGCCAAAATGAAAGGTGGGAGGATGGGTAAATTAGGACTATGGGGTTAACATACATATACTAATGTTATGTTAAATGTATGTAAACATATAACAGATAAACTATATTAATTATATAATCACCAATACCTTTAAAATATACATTCTGTAATCACATACATGGTAACAGGATCCGAAGATGAACAGACATATGTAGGAGTCTTTTAGCAGATTCTGTACAGCCAGACAATCAAAACACTCTAATCAAATTTACTCCGATAAGAAATAGAAATTAAATTTAATAAACAAACATAAGTAAGGAGACATAAACTTCTGGGGGCTTGTCCCAGCACATTCCACTCTAATTTACAACCTTGGAACACTACCTCCAGGAAGACTCTATTGCTGTAGTAACAAGAGTTGAGAACGTAATAATGCTGCCGCCTTGTGGCTGTTTCCCACAACAGCAGTTTTAAACCCAGTGCTAATGGTTGCTTAATAGTCACAACGACTGCAGGGGTCTAAATGACACATGCCCTCAAAAATTGCCCTGGGGTAGGGAATAGGCAAGAAAATTCAACACATGAGAAATTTTTCAAGAAGTGAATATGAAGAGGGAAGTTGTATTCACTCTTTAACAAAAAAAGGAAAAGAAGAAAAAGGATATGCCTAAAGCTCAGTATAAGGAATTATTAGCCACATGCGTATCCAACCTCCAAAAAGGTTTCAGCTCACACCAGTCAAATGGCCATCAGCAAAAATCTACAAACTCTAAATGCTGAAGGGGTTTTAGAGAACTGTGTAACTCCTAGATGCTGGTGGGATATAAAGTGGTAACAGCACTAACAAAAACTGAATGGAGCTGCTTTACAAGGTAAAAATTGAGCTACCATATGATGCGAAAGGGTACATTTTGAGCCTATAAACTAAGACCAGCAGAATGAGAAAGACAGAGGCAGGCAAATGTGCACTGCAGCAATACTAAAATAGCCAAGACATGGAAGCAAAAAAAGGTCCATCAACAGATGAATGGAAAAAGAAGAAGTGGTATATGGACAGAATGGAATAGTAGCCTCGGGAAAAATATGAACAATGCCGTTTTCAGGACTACAGTTGGGCCTAGAAATAATCATATAACGTTAAGTAAGTCAAAAGGGTATGAGAAATATCCTATGATATCATTTATACATGTTATCCTAAGATTGCTACCAATGAACACATTTCCACAGAAAAAAGACACAGACTTATCAAATAAACTAAAGGTTAGCCAAAATGAAAGGTGGGAAGATGGGTAAATTAGGACTATGGGGTTAACATACATATACTAATGTATGTTAAATGTATATAAACATATAACATATAAACTATATGAATTATATAATCACCAATACCTTCAAAATATACCTTGTGTAATCTCATACATGGTAACAGGATCCAAAGATGATCAGACATATGTGTGACTCATTGAGCAGATTCTGTACAGCCAGACAATCAAAACACTCGAATCAAATTTACTCCGATAAGAAATAGAATTTAAACTTAAAAAACAAACATAAGTAAGGAGACATAAACTTCTGGGGGCTTGTCCCAGCACATTCCACTCTAATTTACAACCTCGGAACACGACCTCCAGGAAGACTCTGTTGCACTACTAACAAGAGTTGAGAACGTAATAATGCTGCCGCCTTGTGGCTGTTTCCCACAACAGCAGCTTTAAACCCAGTGCTAATGGTTGCTTATATAGTCACAAGGACTGCAGGGCTGTAAGTGACACACGCCCTTAAAAATGCCCTGGGGTAGGGAATAGGCAAGAAAATTCAACACATGAGAATTTTTTCAAGAAGTCAATCAGAGGAGGGAAGTTGTACTCACTCTTTAAAAAAAAAGGAAAAGAAAAAAAGGACATGCCTAAAGCTCAGTATAAGGAATTATTAGCCACATGCAAATTCAAAGTCAAAAAGGGTGCAGCTCACACCGGTCATGACCATCAGCAAAAAGTCTACAAACGATAAATGCTGAAGGGGTTTTAGAGAACTGTGTACTTTCTAGCTGCTGGTGGGATGTAAAGTGGTAACAGCACTAACGCAAACTGAATCGAGCTGCTTGAAGAGGTAAAAATTGAGCTACCATATGATGCGGCAGGGCACCTTTGGGCCTATAACCTAAGACCACCAGAATCGGAAAGACAGATGCAGGCAAATGTGCACTGAAACAATATTGAAATAGCCAAGACATGGAAGGAAAAAAAATGTCCATAAACAGATGAATGGACAAAGAAGAAGTGGTAAATGTACCATATGGAATAGTAGCTTCGCGAAAAAAATGAACAATGCCGTTTTTACGACTACAGTGGAGCCTAGAAATAATCATATAAGGTTAAGTAAGTCAAAAGGGTATGACAAATATCCTATGATATCATTTATACATGTTATGCTAAGATTGCTACCAATGAACATATTTCCACAGAAAAAGACACTCACAGACTTATCAAATAAACTAATGGTTAGCCAAAATGAAAGGTGGGAGGATGGGTAAATTAGGACTATGGGGTTCACATACATATACTAATGTATGTTAAATGTATATAAACATATAACAGATAAACTTTATGAATTATATAATCACGAATACCTTTAAAATATACATTCTGTGATCACATACATGGTAACAGGATCCGAAGATGAACAGACATATGTAGGAATCATTAAGCAGATTCTGCACAGCCAGACAATCAAAACACTCCAATCAAATTTACCCCGATAAGAAATAGAAATTATATTTAAAAAACAAACATAAGTAAGGAGACATAAACTTCTGGGGGCATTTTCAAGCACATTCCACTCTAATTTACAACCTCGGAACCCTACCTCCAGGAAGACTCTGTTGCCAAAGTCACAAGAGTTGAGAACGTAATAATGCTGCCGCCTTGTGGCTGTTTCCCACAAGAGCAGCTTTAAACCCAGTGCCAATGGTTGCTTATATAGTCACAAGGACTGCACGCTGTAAATGCCACAGGCCCTCAACAATGCCCTGGGGTAGGGAATAGGCAAGAAAATTCAACACATGAGAAGTTTTTCAAGAAATCAATCAGAGGAGGGAAGTTGTACTCACTCTTTAAAAAAAAAGGAAAAGAAAAAAAAGGACATGCCTAAAGCTCAGTAGAATGAATTATTAGCCACATGCAAATTCAAATTCAAAAAGGTTTCAGCTCACACCAGTCAGGACCATCAGCAAAAAGTCTACAAACTATAAATGCTGAAGGGGTTTTAGAGAACTGTGTACCTTCTAGCTGCTGCTGGGATTTAAAGTGGTAACAGCACTAACGCAAACTGAATGGAGCTGCTTGAAAAGGTAAAAATTGAGCTACCATATGATGCGGCAGGGCAACTTTTGGGCCTATAAACTAAGACCACCAGAATCAGAAAGACAGAGGTAGGCAAATGTGCACTGCAGCAATACTGAAATAGCCAAGACATGGAAGCAAAAAAAGGTCCATAAACAGATGAATGGGCAAAGAAGAAGTGGTATATGGACAGAATGGAATGGTAGCCTTGGGAAAAAATGAACAATGCCGTTTTCAGGACTACAGTTGAGCCTATAAATATTCATATAACTTTAAGTAAGTCAAAAGGGTATGACAAATATCCTATGATATCATTTATACATGTTATCCTAAGATTGCTACCAATGAACATATTTCCACAGAAAAAGACACTCACAGACTTATCAAATAAACTAATGGTTAGCCAAAATGAAAGGTGGGAGGATGGGTAAATTAGGACTATGGGTTTCACATACATATACTAATGTATGTTAAATGTATATAAACATATAACAGATAAACTTTATGAATTATATAATCACGAATACCTTTAAAATATACATTCTGTGATCACATACATGGTAACAGGATCCGAAGATGAACAGACATATGTAGGAATCATTAAGCAGATTCTGCACAGCCAGACAATCAAAACACTCCAATCAAATTTACCCCGATAAGAAATAGAAATTATATTTAAAAAACAAACATAAGTAAGGAGACATAAACTTCTGGGGGCATTTTCAAGCACATTCCACTCTAATTTACAACCTCGGAACCCTACCTCCAGGAAGACTCTGTTGCCAAAGTCACAAGAGTTGAGAACGTAATAATGCTGCCGCCTTGTGGCTGTTTCCCACAAGAGCAGCTTTAAACCCAGTGCCAATGGTTGCTTATATAGTCACAAGGACTGCACGCTGTAAATGCCACAGGCCCTCAACAATGCCCTGGGGTAGGGAATAGGCAAGAAAATTCAACACATGAGAAGTTTTTCAAGAAATCAATCAGAGGAGGGAAGTTGTACTCACTCTTTAAAAAAAAAGGAAAAGAAAAAAAAGGACATGCCTAAAGCTCAGTAGAATGAATTATTAGCCACATGCAAATTCAAATTCAAAAAGGTTTCAGCTCACACCAGTCAGGACCATCAGCAAAAAGTCTACAAACTATAAATGCTGAAGGGGTTTTAGAGAACTGTGTACCTTCTAGCTGCTGCTGGGATTTAAAGTGGTAACAGCACTAACGCAAACTGAATGGAGCTGCTTGAAAAGGTAAAAATTGAGCTACCATATGATGCGGCAGGGCAACTTTTGGGCCTATAAACTAAGACCACCAGAATCAGAAAGACAGAGGTAGGCAAATGTGCACTGCAGCAATACTGAAATAGCCAAGACATGGAAGCAAAAAAAGGTCCATAAACAGATGAATGGGCAAAGAAGAAGTGGTATATGGACAGAATGGAATGGTAGCCTTGGGAAAAAATGAACAATGCCGTTTTCAGGACTACAGTTGAGCCTATAAATATTCATATAACTTTAAGTAAGTCAAAAGGGTATGACAAATATCCTATGATATCATTTATACATGTTATCCTAAGATTGCTACCAATGAACATATTTCCACAGAAAAAGACACTCACAGACTTATCAAATAAACTAATGGTTAGCCAAAATGAAAGGTGGGAGGATGGGTAAATTAGGACTATGGGGTTAACATACATATACTAATGTTATGTTAAATGTATGTAAACATATAACAGATAAACTATATTAATTATATAATCACCAATACCTTTAAAATATACATTCTGTAATCACATACATGGTAACAGGATCCGAAGATGAACAGACATATGTAGGAGTCTTTTAGCAGATTCTGTACAGCCAGACAATCAAAACACTCTAATCAAATTTACTCCGATAAGAAATAGAAATTAAATTTAATAAACAAACATAAGTAAGGAGACATAAACTTCTGGGGGCTTGTCCCAGCACATTCCACTCTAATTTACAACCTTGGAACACTACCTCCAGGAAGACTCTATTGCTGTAGTAACAAGAGTTGAGAACGTAATAATGCTGCCGCCTTGTGGCTGTTTCCCACAACAGCAGTTTTAAACCCAGTGCTAATGGTTGCTTAATAGTCACAACGACTGCAGGGGTCTAAATGACACATGCCCTCAAAAATTGCCCTGGGGTAGGGAATAGGCAAGAAAATTCAACACATGAGAAATTTTTCAAGAAGTGAATATGAAGAGGGAAGTTGTATTCACTCTTTAACAAAAAAAGGAAAAGAAGAAAAAGGATATGCCTAAAGCTCAGTATAAGGAATTATTAGCCACATGCGTATCCAACCTCCAAAAAGGTTTCAGCTCACACCAGTCAAATGGCCATCAGCAAAAATCTACAAACTCTAAATGCTGAAGGGGTTTTAGAGAACTGTGTAACTCCTAGATGCTGGTGGGATATAAAGTGGTAACAGCACTAACAAAAACTGAATGGAGCTGCTTTACAAGGTAAAAATTGAGCTACCATATGATGCGAAAGGGTACATTTTGAGCCTATAAACTAAGACCAGCAGAATGAGAAAGACAGAGGCAGGCAAATGTGCACTGCAGCAATACTAAAATAGCCAAGACATGGAAGCAAAAAAAGGTCCATCAACAGATGAATGGAAAAAGAAGAAGTGGTATATGGACAGAATGGAATAGTAGCCTCGGGAAAAATATGAACAATGCCGTTTTCAGGACTACAGTTGGGCCTAGAAATAATCATATAACGTTAAGTAAGTCAAAAGGGTATGAGAAATATCCTATGATATCATTTATACATGTTATCCTAAGATTGCTACCAATGAACACATTTCCACAGAAAAAAGACACAGACTTATCAAATAAACTAAAGGTTAGCCAAAATGAAAGGTGGGAAGATGGGTAAATTAGGACTATGGGGTTAACATACATATACTAATGTATGTTAAATGTATATAAACATATAACATATAAACTATATGAATTATATAATCACCAATACCTTCAAAATATACCTTGTGTAATCTCATACATGGTAACAGGATCCAAAGATGATCAGACATATGTGTGACTCATTGAGCAGATTCTGTACAGCCAGACAATCAAAACACTCGAATCAAATTTACTCCGATAAGAAATAGAATTTAAACTTAAAAAACAAACATAAGTAAGGAGACATAAACTTCTGGGGGCTTGTCCCAGCACATTCCACTCTAATTTACAACCTCGGAACACGACCTCCAGGAAGACTCTGTTGCACTACTAACAAGAGTTGAGAACGTAATAATGCTGCCGCCTTGTGGCTGTTTCCCACAACAGCAGCTTTAAACCCAGTGCTAATGGTTGCTTATATAGTCACAAGGACTGCAGGGCTGTAAGTGACACACGCCCTTAAAAATGCCCTGGGGTAGGGAATAGGCAAGAAAATTCAACACATGAGAATTTTTTCAAGAAGTCAATCAGAGGAGGGAAGTTGTACTCACTCTTTAAAAAAAAAGGAAAAGAAAAAAAGGACATGCCTAAAGCTCAGTATAAGGAATTATTAGCCACATGCAAATTCAAAGTCAAAAAGGGTGCAGCTCACACCGGTCATGACCATCAGCAAAAAGTCTACAAACGATAAATGCTGAAGGGGTTTTAGAGAACTGTGTACTTTCTAGCTGCTGGTGGGATGTAAAGTGGTAACAGCACTAACGCAAACTGAATCGAGCTGCTTGAAGAGGTAAAAATTGAGCTACCATATGATGCGGCAGGGCACCTTTGGGCCTATAACCTAAGACCACCAGAATCGGAAAGACAGATGCAGGCAAATGTGCACTGAAACAATATTGAAATAGCCAAGACATGGAAGGAAAAAAAATGTCCATAAACAGATGAATGGACAAAGAAGAAGTGGTAAATGTACCATATGGAATAGTAGCTTCGCGAAAAAAATGAACAATGCCGTTTTTACGACTACAGTGGAGCCTAGAAATAATCATATAAGGTTAAGTAAGTCAAAAGGGTATGACAAATATCCTATGATATCATTTATACATGTTATGCTAAGATTGCTACCAATGAACATATTTCCACAGAAAAAGACACTCACAGACTTATCAAATAAACTAATGGTTAGCCAAAATGAAAGGTGGGAGGATGGGTAAATTAGGACTATGGGGTTCACATACATATACTAATGTATGTTAAATGTATATAAACATATAACAGATAAACTTTATGAATTATATAATCACGAATACCTTTAAAATATACATTCTGTGATCACATACATGGTAACAGGATCCGAAGATGAACAGACATATGTAGGAATCATTAAGCAGATTCTGCACAGCCAGACAATCAAAACACTCCAATCAAATTTACCCCGATAAGAAATAGAAATTATATTTAAAAAACAAACATAAGTAAGGAGACATAAACTTCTGGGGGCATTTTCAAGCACATTCCACTCTAATTTACAACCTCGGAACCCTACCTCCAGGAAGACTCTGTTGCCAAAGTCACAAGAGTTGAGAACGTAATAATGCTGCCGCCTTGTGGCTGTTTCCCACAAGAGCAGCTTTAAACCCAGTGCCAATGGTTGCTTATATAGTCACAAGGACTGCACGCTGTAAATGCCACAGGCCCTCAACAATGCCCTGGGGTAGGGAATAGGCAAGAAAATTCAACACATGAGAAGTTTTTCAAGAAATCAATCAGAGGAGGGAAGTTGTACTCACTCTTTAAAAAAAAAGGAAAAGAAAAAAAAGGACATGCGTAAAGCTCAGTATAAGGAATTATTAGCCACATGCAAATTCAAATTCAAAAAGGTTTCAGCTCACACCAGTCAGGACCATCAGCAAAAAGTCTACAAACTATAAATGCTGAAGGGGTTTTAGAGAACTGTGTACCTTCTAGCTGCTGCTGGGATTTAAAGTGGTAACAGCACTAACGCAAACTGAATGGAGCTGCTTGAAAAGGTAAAAATTGAGCTACCATATGATGCGGCAGGGCAACTTTTGGGCCTATAAACTAAGACCACCAGAATCAGAAAGACAGAGGTAGGCAAATGTGCACTGCAGCAATACTGAAATAGCCAAGACATGGAAGCAAAAAAAGGTCCATAAACAGATGAATGGGCAAAGAAGAAGTGGTATATGGACAGAATGGAATGGTAGCCTTGGGAAAAAATGAACAATGCCGTTTTCAGGACTACAGTTGAGCCTATAAATATTCATATAACTTTAAGTAAGTCAAAAGGGTATGACAAATATCCTATGATATCATTTATACATGTTATCCTAAGATTGCTACCAATGAACATATTTCCACAGAAAAAGACACTCACAGACTTATCAAATAAACTAATGGTTAGCCAAAATGAAAGGTGGGAGGATGGGTAAATTAGGACTATGGGTTTCACATACATATACTAATGTATGTTAAATGTATATAAACATATAACAGATAAACTTTATGAATTATATAATCACGAATACCTTTAAAATATACATTCTGTGATCACATACATGGTAACAGGATCCGAAGATGAACAGACATATGTAGGAATCATTAAGCAGATTCTGCACAGCCAGACAATCAAAACACTCCAATCAAATTTACCCCGATAAGAAATAGAAATTATATTTAAAAAACAAACATAAGTAAGGAGACATAAACTTCTGGGGGCATTTTCAAGCACATTCCACTCTAATTTACAACCTCGGAACCCTACCTCCAGGAAGACTCTGTTGCCAAAGTCACAAGAGTTGAGAACGTAATAATGCTGCCGCCTTGTGGCTGTTTCCCACAAGAGCAGCTTTAAACCCAGTGCCAATGGTTGCTTATATAGTCACAAGGACTGCACGCTGTAAATGCCACAGGCCCTCAACAATGCCCTGGGGTAGGGAATAGGCAAGAAAATTCAACACATGAGAAGTTTTTCAAGAAATCAATCAGAGGAGGGAAGTTGTACTCACTCTTTAAAAAAAAAGGAAAAGAAAAAAAAGGACATGCCTAAAGCTCAGTAGAATGAATTATTAGCCACATGCAAATTCAAATTCAAAAAGGTTTCAGCTCACACCAGTCAGGACCATCAGCAAAAAGTCTACAAACTATAAATGCTGAAGGGGTTTTAGAGAACTGTGTACCTTCTAGCTGCTGCTGGGATTTAAAGTGGTAACAGCACTAACGCAAACTGAATGGAGCTGCTTGAAAAGGTAAAAATTGAGCTACCATATGATGCGGCAGGGCAACTTTTGGGCCTATAAACTAAGACCACCAGAATCAGAAAGACAGAGGTAGGCAAATGTGCACTGCAGCAATACTGAAATAGCCAAGACATGGAAGCAAAAAAAGGTCCATAAACAGATGAATGGGCAAAGAAGAAGTGGTATATGGACAGAATGGAATGGTAGCCTTGGGAAAAAATGAACAATGCCGTTTTCAGGACTACAGTTGAGCCTATAAATATTCATATAACTTTAAGTAAGTAAAAAGGGTATGACAAATATCCTATGATATCATTTATACATGTTATCCTAAGATTGCTACCAATGAACATATTTCCACAGAAAAAGACACTCACAGACTTATCAAATAAACTAATGGTTAGCCAAAATGAAAGGTGGGAGGATGGGTAAATTAGGACTATGGGGTTAACATACATATACTAATGTTATGTTAAATGTATGTAAACATATAACAGATAAACTATATTAATTATATAATCACCAATACCTTTAAAATATACATTCTGTAATCACATACATGGTAACAGGATCCGAAGATGAACAGACATATGTAGGAGTCTTTTAGCAGATTCTGTACAGCCAGACAATCAAAACACTCTAATCAAATTTACTCCGATAAGAAATAGAAATTAAATTTAATAAACAAACATAAGTAAGGAGACATAAACTTCTGGGGGCTTGTCCCAGCACATTCCACTCTAATTTACAACCTTGGAACACTACCTCCAGGAAGACTCTATTGCTGTAGTAACAAGAGTTGAGAACGTAATAATGCTGCCGCCTTGTGGCTGTTTCCCACAACAGCAGTTTTAAACCCAGTGCTAATGGTTGCTTAATAGTCACAACGACTGCAGGGGTCTAAATGACACATGCCCTCAAAAATTGCCCTGGGGTAGGGAATAGGCAAGAAAATTCAACACATGAGAAATTTTTCAAGAAGTGAATATGAAGAGGGAAGTTGTATTCACTCTTTAACAAAAAAAGGAAAAGAAGAAAAAGGATATGCCTAAAGCTCAGTATAAGGAATTATTAGCCACATGCGTATCCAACCTCCAAAAAGGTTTCAGCTCACACCAGTCAAATGGCCATCAGCAAAAATCTACAAACTCTAAATGCTGAAGGGGTTTTAGAGAACTGTGTAACTCCTAGATGCTGGTGGGATATAAAGTGGTAACAGCACTAACAAAAACTGAATGGAGCTGCTTTACAAGGTAAAAATTGAGCTACCATATGATGCGAAAGGGTACATTTTGAGCCTATAAACTAAGACCAGCAGAATGAGAAAGACAGAGGCAGGCAAATGTGCACTGCAGCAATACTAAAATAGCCAAGACATGGAAGCAAAAAAAGGTCCATCAACAGATGAATGGAAAAAGAAGAAGTGGTATATGGACAGAATGGAATAGTAGCCTCGGGAAAAATATGAACAATGCCGTTTTCAGGACTACAGTTGGGCCTAGAAATAATCATATAACGTTAAGTAAGTCAAAAGGGTATGAGAAATATCCTATGATATCATTTATACATGTTATCCTAAGATTGCTACCAATGAACACATTTCCACAGAAAAAAGACACAGACTTATCAAATAAACTAAAGGTTAGCCAAAATGAAAGGTGGGAAGATGGGTAAATTAGGACTATGGGGTTAACATACATATACTAATGTATGTTAAATGTATATAAACATATAACATATAAACTATATGAATTATATAATCACCAATACCTTCAAAATATACCTTGTGTAATCTCATACATGGTAACAGGATCCAAAGATGATCAGACATATGTGTGACTCATTGAGCAGATTCTGTACAGCCAGACAATCAAAACACTCGAATCAAATTTACTCCGATAAGAAATAGAATTTAAACTTAAAAAACAAACATAAGTAAGGAGACATAAACTTCTGGGGGCTTGTCCCAGCACATTCCACTCTAATTTACAACCTCGGAACACGACCTCCAGGAAGACTCTGTTGCACTACTAACAAGAGTTGAGAACGTAATAATGCTGCCGCCTTGTGGCTGTTTCCCACAACAGCAGCTTTAAACCCAGTGCTAATGGTTGCTTATATAGTCACAAGGACTGCAGGGCTGTAAGTGACACACGCCCTTAAAAATGCCCTGGGGTAGGGAATAGGCAAGAAAATTCAACACATGAGAATTTTTTCAAGAAGTCAATCAGAGGAGGGAAGTTGTACTCACTCTTTAAAAAAAAAGGAAAAGAAAAAAAGGACATGCCTAAAGCTCAGTATAAGGAATTATTAGCCACATGCAAATTCAAAGTCAAAAAGGGTGCAGCTCACACCGGTCATGACCATCAGCAAAAAGTCTACAAACGATAAATGCTGAAGGGGTTTTAGAGAACTGTGTACTTTCTAGCTGCTGGTGGGATGTAAAGTGGTAACAGCACTAACGCAAACTGAATCGAGCTGCTTGAAGAGGTAAAAATTGAGCTACCATATGATGCGGCAGGGCACCTTTGGGCCTATAACCTAAGACCACCAGAATCGGAAAGACAGATGCAGGCAAATGTGCACTGAAACAATATTGAAATAGCCAAGACATGGAAGGAAAAAAAATGTCCATAAACAGATGAATGGACAAAGAAGAAGTGGTAAATGTACCATATGGAATAGTAGCTTCGCGAAAAAAATGAACAATGCCGTTTTTACGACTACAGTGGAGCCTAGAAATAATCATATAAGGTTAAGTAAGTCAAAAGGGTATGACAAATATCCTATGATATCATTTATACATGTTATCCTAAGATTGCTACCAATGAACATATTTCCACAGAAAAAGACACTCACAGACTTATCAAATAAACTAATGGTTAGCCAAAATGAAAGGTGGGAGGATGGGTAAATTAGGACTATGGGGTTCACATACATATACTAATGTATGTTAAATGTATATAAACATATAACAGATAAACTTTATGAATTATATAATCACGAATACCTTTAAAATATACATTCTGTGATCACATACATGGTAACAGGATCCGAAGATGAACAGACATATGTAGGAATCATTAAGCAGATTCTGCACAGCCAGACAATCAAAACACTCCAATCAAATTTACCCCGATAAGAAATAGAAATTATATTTAAAAAACAAACATAAGTAAGGAGACATAAACTTCTGGGGGCATTTTCAAGCACATTCCACTCTAATTTACAACCTCGGAACCCTACCTCCAGGAAGACTCTGTTGCCAAAGTCACAAGAGTTGAGAACGTAATAATGCTGCCGCCTTGTGGCTGTTTCCCACAAGAGCAGCTTTAAACCCAGTGCCAATGGTTGCTTATATAGTCACAAGGACTGCACGCTGTAAATGCCACAGGCCCTCAACAATGCCCTGGGGTAGGGAATAGGCAAGAAAATTCAACACATGAGAAGTTTTTCAAGAAATCAATCAGAGGAGGGAAGTTGTACTCACTCTTTAAAAAAAAAGGAAAAGAAAAAAAAGGACATGCGTAAAGCTCAGTATAAGGAATTATTAGCCACATGCAAATTCAAATTCAAAAAGGTTTCAGCTCACACCAGTCAGGACCATCAGCAAAAAGTCTACAAACTATAAATGCTGAAGGGGTTTTAGAGAACTGTGTACCTTCTAGCTGCTGCTGGGATTTAAAGTGGTAACAGCACTAACGCAAACTGAATGGAGCTGCTTGAAAAGGTAAAAATTGAGCTACCATATGATGCGGCAGGGCAACTTTTGGGCCTATAAACTAAGACCACCAGAATCAGAAAGACAGAGGTAGGCAAATGTGCACTGCAGCAATACTGAAATAGCCAAGACATGGAAGCAAAAAAAGGTCCATAAACAGATGAATGGGCAAAGAAGAAGTGGTATATGGACAGAATGGAATGGTAGCCTTGGGAAAAAATGAACAATGCCGTTTTCAGGACTACAGTTGAGCCTATAAATATTCATATAACTTTAAGTAAGTCAAAAGGGTATGACAAATATCCTATGATATCATTTATACATGTTATCCTAAGATTGCTACCAATGAACATATTTCCACAGAAAAAGACACTCACAGACTTATCAAATAAACTAATGGTTAGCCAAAATGAAAGGTGGGAGGATGGGTAAATTAGGACTATGGGTTTCACATACATATACTAATGTATGTTAAATGTATATAAACATATAACAGATAAACTTTATGAATTATATAATCACGAATACCTTTAAAATATACATTCTGTGATCACATACATGGTAACAGGATCCGAAGATGAACAGACATATGTAGGAATCATTAAGCAGATTCTGCACAGCCAGACAATCAAAACACTCCAATCAAATTTACCCCGATAAGAAATAGAAATTATATTTAAAAAACAAACATAAGTAAGGAGACATAAACTTCTGGGGGCATTTTCAAGCACATTCCACTCTAATTTACAACCTCGGAACCCTACCTCCAGGAAGACTCTGTTGCCAAAGTCACAAGAGTTGAGAACGTAATAATGCTGCCGCCTTGTGGCTGTTTCCCACAACAGCAGTTTTAAACCCAGTGCTAATGGTTGCTTAATAGTCACAACGACTGCAGGGGTCTAAATGACACATGCCCTCAAAAATTGCCCTGGGGTAGGGAATAGGCAAGAAAATTCAACACATGAGAAATTTTTCAAGAAGTGAATATGAAGAGGGAAGTTGTATTCACTCTTTAACAAAAAAAGGAAAAGAAGAAAAAGGATATGCCTAAAGCTCAGTATAAGGAATTATTAGCCACATGCGTATCCAACCTCCAAAAAGGTTTCAGCTCACACCAGTCAAATGGCCATCAGCAAAAATCTACAAACTCTAAATGCTGAAGGGGTTTTAGAGAACTGTGTAACTCCTAGATGCTGGTGGGATATAAAGTGGTAACAGCACTAACAAAAACTGAATGGAGCTGCTTTACAAGGTAAAAATTGAGCTACCATATGATGCGAAAGGGTACATTTTGAGCCTATAAACTAAGACCAGCAGAATGAGAAAGACAGAGGCAGGCAAATGTGCACTGCAGCAATACTAAAATAGCCAAGACATGGAAGCAAAAAAAGGTCCATCAACAGATGAATGGAAAAAGAAGAAGTGGTATATGGACAGAATGGAATAGTAGCCTCGGGAAAAATATGAACAATGCCGTTTTCAGGACTACAGTTGGGCCTAGAAATAATCATATAACGTTAAGTAAGTCAAAAGGGTATGAGAAATATCCTATGATATCATTTATACATGTTATCCTAAGATTGCTACCAATGAACGCATTTCCACAGAAAAAAGACACAGACTTATCAAATAAACTAAAGGTTAGCCAAAATGAAAGGTGGGAAGATGGGTAAATTAGGACTATGGGGTTAACATACATATACTAATGTATGTTAAATGTATATAAACATATAACATATAAACTATATGAATTATATAATCACCAATACCTTCAAAATATACCTTGTGTAATCTCATACATGGTAACAGGATCCAAAGATGATCAGACATATGTGTGACTCATTGAGCAGATTCTGTACAGCCAGACAATCAAAACACTCGAATCAAATTTACTCCGATAAGAAATAGAATTTAAACTTAAAAAACAAACATAAGTAAGGAGACATAAACTTCTGGGGGCTTGTCCCAGCACATTCCACTCTAATTTACAACCTCGGAACACGACCTCCAGGAAGACTCTGTTGCACTACTAACAAGAGTTGAGAACGTAATAATGCTGCCGCCTTGTGGCTGTTTCCCACAACAGCAGCTTTAAACCCAGTGCTAATGGTTGCTTATATAGTCACAAGGACTGCAGGGCTGTAAGTGACACACGCCCTTAAAAATGCCCTGGGGTAGGGAATAGGCAAGAAAATTCAACACATGAGAATTTTTTCAAGAAGTCAATCAGAGGAGGGAAGTTGTACTCACTCTTTAAAAAAAAAGGAAAAGAAAAAAAGGACATGCCTAAAGCTCAGTATAAGGAATTATTAGCCACATGCAAATTCAAAGTCAAAAAGGGTGCAGCTCACACCGGTCATGACCATCAGCAAAAAGTCTACAAACGATAAATGCTGAAGGGGTTTTAGAGAACTGTGTACTTTCTAGCTGCTGGTGGGATGTAAAGTGGTAACAGCACTAACGCAAACTGAATCGAGCTGCTTGAAGAGGTAAAAATTGAGCTACCATATGATGCGGCAGGGCACCTTTGGGCCTATAACCTAAGACCACCAGAATCGGAAAGACAGATGCAGGCAAATGTGCACTGAAACAATATTGAAATAGCCAAGACATGGAAGGAAAAAAAATGTCCATAAACAGATGAATGGACAAAGAAGAAGTGGTAAATGTACCATATGGAATAGTAGCTTCGCGAAAAAAATGAACAATGCCGTTTTTACGACTACAGTGGAGCCTAGAAATAATCATATAAGGTTAAGTAAGTCAAAAGGGTATGACAAATATCCTATGATATCATTTATACATGTTATCCTAAGATTGCTACCAATGAACATATTTCCACAGAAAAAGACACTCACAGACTTATCAAATAAACTAATGGTTAGCCAAAATGAAAGGTGGGAGGATGGGTAAATTAGGACTATGGGGTTCACATACATATACTAATGTATGTTAAATGTATATAAACATATAACAGATAAACTTTATGAATTATATAATCACGAATACCTTTAAAATATACATTCTGTGATCACATACATGGTAACAGGATCCGAAGATGAACAGACATATGTAGGAATCATTAAGCAGATTCTGTACAGCCAGACAATCAAAACACTCCAATCAAATTTACCCCGATAAGAAATAGAAATTATATTTAAAAAACAAACATAAGTAAGGAGACATAAACTTCTGGGGGCATTTTCAAGCACATTCCACTCTAATTTACAACCTCGGAACCCTACCTCCAGGAAGACTCTGTTGCCAAAGTCACAAGAGTTGAGAACGTAATAATGCTGCCGCCTTGTGGCTGTTTCCCACAAGAGCAGCTTTAAACCCAGTGCCAATGGTTGCTTATATAGTCACAAGGACTGCACGCTGTAAATGCCACAGGCCCTCAACAATGCCCTGGGGTAGGGAATAGGCAAGAAAATTCAACACATGAGAAGTTTTTCAAGAAATCAATCAGAGGAGGGAAGTTGTACTCACTCTTTAAAAAAAAAGGAAAAGAAAAAAAAGGACATGCCTAAAGCTCAGTAGAATGAATTATTAGCCACATGCAAATTCAAATTCAAAAAGGTTTCAGCTCACACCAGTCAGGACCATCAGCAAAAAGTCTACAAACTATAAATGCTGAAGGGGTTTTAGAGAACTGTGTACCTTCTAGCTGCTGCTGGGATTTAAAGTGGTAACAGCACTAACGCAAACTGAATGGAGCTGCTTGAAAAGGTAAAAATTGAGCTACCATATGATGCGGCAGGGCAACTTTTGGGCCTATAAACTAAGACCACCAGAATCAGAAAGACAGAGGTAGGCAAATGTGCACTGCAGCAATACTGAAATAGCCAAGACATGGAAGCAAAAAAAGGTCCATAAACAGATGAATGGGCAAAGAAGAAGTGGTATATGGACAGAATGGAATGGTAGCCTTGGGAAAAAATGAACAATGCCGTTTTCAGGACTACAGTTGAGCCTATAAATATTCATATAACTTTAAGTAAGTCAAAAGGGTATGACAAATATCCTATGATATCATTTATACATGTTATCCTAAGATTGCTACCAATGAACATATTTCCACAGAAAAAGACACTCACAGACTTATCAAATAAACTAATGGTTAGCCAAAATGAAAGGTGGGAGGATGGGTAAATTAGGACTATGGGTTTCACATACATATACTAATGTATGTTAAATGTATATAAACATATAACAGATAAACTTTATGAATTATATAATCACGAATACCTTTAAAATATACATTCTGTGATCACATACATGGTAACAGGATCCGAAGATGAACAGACATATGTAGGAATCATTAAGCAGATTCTGCACAGCCAGACAATCAAAACACTCCAATCAAATTTACCCCGATAAGAAATAGAAATTATATTTAAAAAACAAACATAAGTAAGGAGACATAAACTTCTGGGGGCATTTTCAAGCACATTCCACTCTAATTTACAACCTCGGAACCCTACCTCCAGGAAGACTCTGTTGCCAAAGTCACAAGAGTTGAGAACGTAATAATGCTGCCGCCTTGTGGCTGTTTCCCACAAGAGCAGCTTTAAACCCAGTGCCAATGGTTGCTTATATAGTCACAAGGACTGCACGCTGTAAATGCCACAGGCCCTCAACAATGCCCTGGGGTAGGGAATAGGCAAGAAAATTCAACACATGAGAAGTTTTTCAAGAAATCAATCAGAGGAGGGAAGTTGTACTCACTCTTTAAAAAAAAAGGAAAAGAAAAAAAAGGACATGCCTAAAGCTCAGTAGAATGAATTATTAGCCACATGCAAATTCAAATTCAAAAAGGTTTCAGCTCACACCAGTCAGGACCATCAGCAAAAAGTCTACAAACTATAAATGCTGAAGGGGTTTTAGAGAACTGTGTACCTTCTAGCTGCTGCTGGGATTTAAAGTGGTAACAGCACTAACGCAAACTGAATGGAGCTGCTTGAAAAGGTAAAAATTGAGCTACCATATGATGCGGCAGGGCAACTTTTGGGCCTATAAACTAAGACCACCAGAATCAGAAAGACAGAGGTAGGCAAATGTGCACTGCAGCAATACTGAAATAGCCAAGACATGGAAGCAAAAAAAGGTCCATAAACAGATGAATGGGCAAAGAAGAAGTGGTATATGGACAGAATGGAATGGTAGCCTTGGGAAAAAATGAACAATGCCGTTTTCAGGACTACAGTTGAGCCTATAAATATTCATATAACTTTAAGTAAGTCAAAAGGGTATGACAAATATCCTATGATATCATTTATACATGTTATCCTAAGATTGCTACCAATGAACATATTTCCACAGAAAAAGACACTCACAGACTTATCAAATAAACTAATGGTTAGCCAAAATGAAAGGTGGGAGGATGGGTAAATTAGGACTATGGGGTTAACATACATATACTAATGTTATGTTAAATGTATGTAAACATATAACAGATAAACTATATTAATTATATAATCACCAATACCTTTAAAATATACATTCTGTAATCACATACATGGTAACAGGATCCGAAGATGAACAGACATATGTAGGAGTCTTTTAGCAGATTCTGTACAGCCAGACAATCAAAACACTCTAATCAAATTTACTCCG
Organism: Balaenoptera borealis; assembly: GCF_965194805.1. Lineage (NCBI taxonomy): Eukaryota > Metazoa > Chordata > Mammalia > Artiodactyla > Balaenopteridae > Balaenoptera > Balaenoptera borealis. The sequence goes on from NW_028121662.1 coordinate 19,135, forward strand.
ATAAGAAATAGAAATTAAATTTAATAAACAAACATAAGTAAGGAGACATAAACTTCTGGGGGCTTGTCCCAGCACATTCCACTCTAATTTACAACCTTGGAACACTACCTCCAGGAAGACTCTATTGCTGTAGTAACAAGAGTTGAGAACGTAATAATGCTGCCGCCTTGTGGCTGTTTCCCACAACAGCAGTTTTAAACCCAGTGCTAATGGTTGCTTAATAGTCACAACGACTGCAGGGGTCTAAATGACACATGCCCTCAAAAATTGCCCTGGGGTAGGGAATAGGCAAGAAAATTCAACACATGAGAAATTTTTCAAGAAGTGAATATGAAGAGGGAAGTTGTATTCACTCTTTAACAAAAAAAGGAAAAGAAGAAAAAGGATATGCCTAAAGCTCAGTATAAGGAATTATTAGCCACATGCGTATCCAACCTCCAAAAAGGTTTCAGCTCACACCAGTCAAATGGCCATCAGCAAAAATCTACAAACTCTAAATGCTGAAGGGGTTTTAGAGAACTGTGTAACTCCTAGATGCTGGTGGGATATAAAGTGGTAACAGCACTAACAAAAACTGAATGGAGCTGCTTTACAAGGTAAAAATTGAGCTACCATATGATGCGAAAGGGTACATTTTGAGCCTATAAACTAAGACCAGCAGAATGAGAAAGACAGAGGCAGGCAAATGTGCACTGCAGCAATACTAAAATAGCCAAGACATGGAAGCAAAAAAAGGTCCATCAACAGATGAATGGAAAAAGAAGAAGTGGTATATGGACAGAATGGAATAGTAGCCTCGGGAAAAATATGAACAATGCCGTTTTCAGGACTACAGTTGGGCCTAGAAATAATCATATAACGTTAAGTAAGTCAAAAGGGTATGAGAAATATCCTATGATATCATTTATACATGTTATCCTAAGATTGCTACCAATGAACACATTTCCACAGAAAAAAGACACAGACTTATCAAATAAACTAAAGGTTAGCCAAAATGAAAGGTGGGAAGATGGGTAAATTAGGACTATGGGGTTAACATACATATACTAATGTATGTTAAATGTATATAAACATATAACATATAAACTATATGAATTATATAATCACCAATACCTTCAAAATATACCTTGTGTAATCTCATACATGGTAACAGGATCCAAAGATGATCAGACATATGTGTGACTCATTGAGCAGATTCTGTACAGCCAGACAATCAAAACACTCGAATCAAATTTACTCCGATAAGAAATAGAATTTAAACTTAAAAAACAAACATAAGTAAGGAGACATAAACTTCTGGGGGCTTGTCCCAGCACATTCCACTCTAATTTACAACCTCGGAACACGACCTCCAGGAAGACTCTGTTGCACTACTAACAAGAGTTGAGAACGTAATAATGCTGCCGCCTTGTGGCTGTTTCCCACAACAGCAGCTTTAAACCCAGTGCTAATGGTTGCTTATATAGTCACAAGGACTGCAGGGCTGTAAGTGACACACGCCCTTAAAAATGCCCTGGGGTAGGGAATAGGCAAGAAAATTCAACACATGAGAATTTTTTCAAGAAGTCAATCAGAGGAGGGAAGTTGTACTCACTCTTTAAAAAAAAAGGAAAAGAAAAAAAGGACATGCCTAAAGCTCAGTATAAGGAATTATTAGCCACATGCAAATTCAAAGTCAAAAAGGGTGCAGCTCACACCGGTCATGACCATCAGCAAAAAGTCTACAAACGATAAATGCTGAAGGGGTTTTAGAGAACTGTGTACTTTCTAGCTGCTGGTGGGATGTAAAGTGGTAACAGCACTAACGCAAACTGAATCGAGCTGCTTGAAGAGGTAAAAATTGAGCTACCATATGATGCGGCAGGGCACCTTTGGGCCTATAACCTAAGACCACCAGAATCGGAAAGACAGATGCAGGCAAATGTGCACTGAAACAATATTGAAATAGCCAAGACATGGAAGGAAAAAAAATGTCCATAAACAGATGAATGGACAAAGAAGAAGTGGTAAATGTACCATATGGAATAGTAGCTTCGCGAAAAAAATGAACAATGCCGTTTTTACGACTACAGTGGAGCCTAGAAATAATCATATAAGGTTAAGTAAGTCAAAAGGGTATGACAAATATCCTATGATATCATTTATACATGTTATCCTAAGATTGCTACCAATGAACATATTTCCACAGAAAAAGACACTCACAGACTTATCAAATAAACTAATGGTTAGCCAAAATGAAAGGTGGGAGGATGGGTAAATTAGGACTATGGGGTTCACATACATATACTAATGTATGTTAAATGTATATAAACATATAACAGATAAACTTTATGAATTATATAATCACGAATACCTTTAAAATATACATTCTGTGATCACATACATGGTAACAGGATCCGAAGATGAACAGACATATGTAGGAATCATTAAGCAGATTCTGCACAGCCAGACAATCAAAACACTCCAATCAAATTTACCCCGATAAGAAATAGAAATTATATTTAAAAAACAAACATAAGTAAGGAGACATAAACTTCTGGGGGCATTTTCAAGCACATTCCACTCTAATTTACAACCTCGGAACCCTACCTCCAGGAAGACTCTGTTGCCAAAGTCACAAGAGTTGAGAACGTAATAATGCTGCCGCCTTGTGGCTGTTTCCCACAAGAGCAGCTTTAAACCCAGTGCCAATGGTTGCTTATATAGTCACAAGGACTGCACGCTGTAAATGCCACAGGCCCTCAACAATGCCCTGGGGTAGGGAATAGGCAAGAAAATTCAACACATGAGAAGTTTTTCAAGAAATCAATCAGAGGAGGGAAGTTGTACTCACTCTTTAAAAAAAAAGGAAAAGAAAAAAAAGGACATGCGTAAAGCTCAGTATAAGGAATTATTAGCCACATGCAAATTCAAATTCAAAAAGGTTTCAGCTCACACCAGTCAGGACCATCAGCAAAAAGTCTACAAACTATAAATGCTGAAGGGGTTTTAGAGAACTGTGTACCTTCTAGCTGCTGCTGGGATTTAAAGTGGTAACAGCACTAACGCAAACTGAATGGAGCTGCTTGAAAAGGTAAAAATTGAGCTACCATATGATGCGGCAGGGCAACTTTTGGGCCTATAAACTAAGACCACCAGAATCAGAAAGACAGAGGTAGGCAAATGTGCACTGCAGCAATACTGAAATAGCCAAGACATGGAAGCAAAAAAAGGTCCATAAACAGATGAATGGGCAAAGAAGAAGTGGTATATGGACAGAATGGAATGGTAGCCTTGGGAAAAAATGAACAATGCCGTTTTCAGGACTACAGTTGAGCCTATAAATATTCATATAACTTTAAGTAAGTCAAAAGGGTATGACAAATATCCTATGATATCATTTATACATGTTATCCTAAGATTGCTACCAATGAACATATTTCCACAGAAAAAGACACTCACAGACTTATCAAATAAACTAATGGTTAGCCAAAATGAAAGGTGGGAGGATGGGTAAATTAGGACTATGGGTTTCACATACATATACTAATGTATGTTAAATGTATATAAACATATAACAGATAAACTTTATGAATTATATAATCACGAATACCTTTAAAATATACATTCTGTGATCACATACATGGTAACAGGATCCGAAGATGAACAGACATATGTAGGAATCATTAAGCAGATTCTGCACAGCCAGACAATCAAAACACTCCAATCAAATTTACCCCGATAAGAAATAGAAATTATATTTAAAAAACAAACATAAGTAAGGAGACATAAACTTCTGGGGGCATTTTCAAGCACATTCCACTCTAATTTACAACCTCGGAACCCTACCTCCAGGAAGACTCTGTTGCCAAAGTCACAAGAGTTGAGAACGTAATAATGCTGCCGCCTTGTGGCTGTTTCCCACAAGAGCAGCTTTAAACCCAGTGCCAATGGTTGCTTATATAGTCACAAGGACTGCACGCTGTAAATGCCACAGGCCCTCAACAATGCCCTGGGGTAGGGAATAGGCAAGAAAATTCAACACATGAGAAGTTTTTCAAGAAATCAATCAGAGGAGGGAAGTTGTACTCACTCTTTAAAAAAAAAGGAAAAGAAAAAAAAGGACATGCCTAAAGCTCAGTAGAATGAATTATTAGCCACATGCAAATTCAAATTCAAAAAGGTTTCAGCTCACACCAGTCAGGACCATCAGCAAAAAGTCTACAAACTATAAATGCTGAAGGGGTTTTAGAGAACTGTGTACCTTCTAGCTGCTGCTGGGATTTAAAGTGGTAACAGCACTAACGCAAACTGAATGGAGCTGCTTGAAAAGGTAAAAATTGAGCTACCATATGATGCGGCAGGGCAACTTTTGGGCCTATAAACTAAGACCACCAGAATCAGAAAGACAGAGGTAGGCAAATGTGCA